>NC_090746.1:104616950-104621950 GCF_036898095.1 Palaemon carinicauda | reverse complement strand
GCCTCGTCTTTCCTCTTTGATATGCAGATGCTTCCTTTAATAAACGAAATTTTCCTCGATGATGAAATGTTAAAAGACATCTATAACAAACTACATTTAAAGGCCGCTCATGAATGGCAGAAGCAAGGGACAGTGATATTGCCCTAGCAAACAGAACAATGCCCTAGACTAGAGACTGACAATATATACATATGATCAGCGCCTAAGCACCCTCTCCATCCAGGGTAGGACCAGAGAGGGCCAGTCAATGGTTATTGATGACTCATCAGGTAGACCTATAGGCTCCCCCAAACCGCCAACCTTAGCTCACAAGGATGGTGAGATTACAGCAACTAAAGGAACTAACGAACCCCAGCCTGGCGATCACTAGTCAGGGACGTTACTAAATTGCCACCAGAAAGGAAAAGGGAACTGTAGGTTTCCAAGTTTTATTGTAATAGAGAAAACGATCTATGAATGAATTGATTGTGATTAGTATTAGGCTTATTCATATCTCGTATCCTTTAAACCCCATTAACTATTCCAATCGGTCATTTCTTCCCTCTGTTTCCTTCATCACTTCCCCCTCTCTCCTTCATCCCTTGCTTACATCTCTTCTTTCCCCGTCATACATCTCCTCCGTCTCTTTCCTTCATTTCTTCTCAATCTTTCCTTCAAGTCTTCCCCTTCTCTCCTTCATCTCTTTCCTTCGTCTCATCCGTCACTTTCCTTTATCTCTTCTCAGTTTGTCTTCGTCTCTTCCCCAGCTTTCCTTCGTTTCTTCCTTATCTTTCCTTTATCTCCTCCCCATCTTTCATTCGTTTCTTCCCCATCTTTCTTCTATTTCTACCCTTGTCTCCTTCATCTCTTTCCTTCCCCAACCTTCGTCTCATCCGCTACTTTCCTTTATCTCTTCTCTATTTTTCCTTCGTCTCTTCTCGTCTCTTCCCCACCCTTCCTTCGTTTCCTCCCTATCTTTCCTTCGTCTCTTCCTCATCTTTCCTTCGACTCCTTCGTATCTTTCCTTCATCTCTCCCCTATATTTCCATCATCTCTTTCCTATCTTTCCTTTGTTTCTTCCCTCCCTTTCCTTCATCTCTTCCCGACTCCTCCCCAATATCTCGACCGCCCCTCTCCGTGATGAGTGAGGTAGTTCTCATTGGGGAAGAGACAGGCTAAAGTCACGTAAAGCTCTATTCAGGTTGGTGTCTAACAATCTCTCTTTATTTAACAAAAAATGACTGAAGAACAATGTCGCCCAACCGAGGGTCATTTTATCTTTAGGACTCATCGACCCAATCTCGGGGTAATTGATAAAATATATGGGAGGGTGGTGTGGGGCGTTGATTTTCATCGTGAATTTGAATTATGATGAAATAAAGAAGATACACTGTTAAAAATCTGCATTAAAAAATCGGGAAATGTCTGGCAACATGCATTCCAGGATTTTTACCGTTTTAAAAACCGATATTTTGGCCTAAAGGTGTGATATTACGGTCATCAACCCGTTAAAGATAATAACAAAATAAGGTAAAATTAAGGTCGCCTGTATTTTACGGAGATATGGTTGAGAACAGTATACTTTTACGGAGAATTTCTGATTAAAAGTACTGTTTTTCAACGGTGTATGTTATGGTGAGAGAGAGAGAGAGAGAGAGAGAGAGAGAGAGAGAGAGAGAGAGAGAGAGAGAGAGAGAGAGAGAGAGAGACTATTGGAATGCATAAGGAATCAGTGCCAAAGGAATCATTTTTGCAATAATGCGGACTGATAGCATCGTATTTCTTCAGTTATGTGAGTTTTGGTAAACATCATAAAACGTCTTAATGATTTTTTCCATAGATTTTATTGCATACTGACAAGAGATTTTTAAATAGATAGATCAGAATTATCCTTATTTCCATTAGTGAATTTTACTTTGCAATGCAGCTTTCACAAATACAGGATGATTGGAAACAAAACTTCTAAATCAAAGAAAATTGAGCTTCTTGAAAGTTTCTGGTCTAAAATCAACTGATCATGATACCTCTTGCATTCTGTGCTAAGATACGTGTCTAGTACTTCTGTAATAACGACGGACTTGTTCAGTTAGTGTGGATTGAAGCTCAATAATGAATTTGGATATCAATTAATTTTCTTACCAACAAGGGTACGTTAAATAACGTACCCTAACAAACATAACTATTAGAATATGAAATATCATTATATACAACCTAACTGGTAATGGTATTTGGTTTAGCATTTCTCTGAATTTTTTGTTTTGCGCGTACAGTAAGACAACTCAAGGACTATAGAATACAGAGTCAAATTATATATAGTTGGCAGGGGTTTCATTCTACTGGAATGTAGAAGTCGAATCATTGATGCAATATACGTAAAATTAACAAAAACTAAATTATTAATGACATACTAGATTGTCAATTTATTGATGTACCGACGCAAATACAACAAACAGAATGTTGAATTTATCAATCTTTTAAAATATACATGTTTAATTCTCATATATATTATATATTTTGCTCTTCCTAGATTAAACAAAAAAATCTGGTAAAATATGACAAGATATGAATAATTTGTTGTGTCTCTAGCGAGCAGTAAAGTGAAATTCAATTTACATTTTTAAGCAGACCAGGATATTTGTGAGGGAGATCTCTCACTTATTCATCATGCCCCTAAAAGTAGTTTAGTACGCTTTTGTAATGTTGTTCTTAGAGCATGGGTGAACGCAATAAAGATATACGGAAGTCAACTAGTGAGGCACTCACTTGAGAGAGTATGCTTCCGCTGCGCCAAGCAGTTTTATTATATTTTCTTCAAATTCTAATGGATTTGCCCTTGAGTCATACCTCCACATGTCCATCAACTTTTGTGGAAATTGGTTTAGTAGTTGTGGCATAACATTGTTCACAAACTAATAAATAAACACAATATTTACCATTTACTTAACTTTGCGATTGCTTTCAATGTACTGATGCGTACTTGTACTTTGATGCAATGTATCCAAGATGTTACAGATTTATCCTTGGATCAGACCCAGCATGATTACAAAGTTTGGTCAAAATCTGTACCGTGATATTTGTGTAAAGTTGCCCACAAACAAACAAACAAACAAATAATCCAATAAACAAATAGGGGTGAATACATACCAGTCGATTTTGGCAAACTAATATAGCGATGATTTTCATTGGCTGATTCGTTCACTGTATTATAATGTCTACTGTTCATTAGTCAACCCAACTGGAGTTGTGGTAGCCAATTAGAAGCGTCCCTACCTGGCGTTCTGATGGACGAGAGATGAAGTCACGCTCAGACTCAAGAGTTTCCTAGTGTCTGCAACCTCACCATCCTTGTTAGCTAAGGATGGAGGAATTTTGGTAGACTATAGGTCTACCTACTTTGTCATCAGCAGCCATTGCCTGGCCCTCCCTGGTCCTAGCTTGGGTTGAGAGGGGGCTTGGGCGCTGATCATGTGTATAAATAGTCAATCTCTTCGGCATTGCCACTGCCCCTTGCCGCTGTCATTCATGAGTGACCTTTAAACAGATATCAGCATCAGGCAGGGTTAAGAACAAAGTCAGAATTAGGAAACTCTTCTATGGCGTGATCACCCTCTCCGCTGTAGGCTAATTATAAGGGAGTATGTCGAAAAGGGGATGTTTGCGAGTGTGCACATGTGCAAATATTTCTTCAATATTGATACGTTTTAACTAACACGGTTTCTCCAGGGAAAAAGTATTACACTAAAGGAGATGAAACAAACTGCATACACTCACACACATATAGACACTCCCATATATATATATATATATATATATATATATATATATATATATATATATATATATATATATATATATATATAAGTATTTAGATAGATAGGATATAATTATCGTATCAACATAACCCAAGTATATCTTTATAATGACTTTTCTTTTCTTCACTTTGGCTTTCCTGCATTCGAAAAGCAATTCCCACCTCGTCGGATTAGGGAAATTGGGAAAGTGTTGGAATCGTTTGCTAAAGCGGAAATGAATGGAATTGCACAGCCAGTAATCACCTGGTGAAATATTCACTCGTTTTCGTTCAGGTGAGCTGTAATGAAAACAAACTTTCCATATCATTGTCCAAATGACCAAGTTGTTTCGGGGCTTCCTTTTCGGTTTAATTACTTTTTGTCTTGGGTTAATTAAATAATTATAAAATCGCAACTTTTCGTAGATTTGACCTGGTAACATACACAGTACGATAACTAGAAGAGATATCGCCTGCACCACATAGTGATATAAAAACTGGGATATAGATAAATAGATACTGCATGTATTTAGAGTTTCCTATAGATATAAACCACTTTCGATATATTTCCTGCTTTATTAAAAATAAACAAAAGGAACGAAAGCAAAAGTGCTGGGTTTTCTATTTTCGCTGTAGATGGAGAGACTTTACAGAAAGTTTTGGAAAATAGAATTAAAGGTTATATATATTTTTTTTTTTTTGTACAGCCTTAAATAAACTATATCATGAATACCAGTTATTGGCTTATAGTCTTACAATAGTTGATAACCTTGAAAACTTACATCGACGATTCATGTACTTACCATTCATACCATTATTGATATTTGTAAGTACAAAATACCTGAATTCGACAGGTATAAGTACAGAAGAATTGTCATTGACTTTTATCTTTCTTCGTGGCCAAGTGGCTTAGTCACTGTCTATACAAGATTGCCGACCATGGTTCGATTCCCGGCCGGACCCAAGCTCTTGTCTTTGTGTGATTTCGCCTGGGGCTCTGATCCCGAGGTCGTTAAGAGAATCCAGACATTAATGTATCAAAAATATATATGGCTTATTTGAATATGAAAAACACGTCTAAATGTGCAAAATTTATCATATATATATATATATATATATATATATATATATATATATATATATATATATATATATATATATATATATATATATATAGATAGATAGATAGATAGATAGATAGATAGATAGATAGATAGATAATCTGTGCATA
>NC_090746.1:104604450-104609450 GCF_036898095.1 Palaemon carinicauda | reverse complement strand
AATGCGTTCACCTATGATTTGGATGACAGCAGATCGATCCGAGCCCGGTGGAGTTTACTGCTGTGGCTGGGGCACCAAAGGCTGGGGTTGTGCTTGTCTGTCTTAAATTCTGAAGAGCATCTCTTCTGATGATACTGGAACTGAAACAAGTAACCTTTTTAACCTTTAATCATCTAAGTCTGCCCCTAAGCCGGTGTTGCTGTGGCATAACCTAAGGATAGAATTAAAGGTCCCGGAAATATGAATAATATATAATTTATCATGATTATTTTACCAAGAATATTGTACCAACCGTGTGTCACAAAATTGTACATAATTCCATTTTTATATATTATGCTTGTATCTTCGATCTTCCCTCGCACTAAAACGAACATGAAAATTCATGTCTGCTTTTCTCCTCTGTAACAGTGTCAATATTTGAACATGAATATTCTTGTTGATTTGAGATTTTGTATATAAAGGAGTGTGTTCTTTGATAAAAAAAACTCAGTTGATTACATCCTGCATTTGAGTCATAGCCTCTCTCTCGGCACTGTCACATTGGTGACCCCGGAAGTCGACTCGCTCCCACTGCCTTCCACCCCCACCTCCCTCGCCCCTCCATCGTTGGTACTATGGCGGACTCTACTACAGCAGTTGGCGCTGCGGCCGCCCCATTGAAACTTTCACCGTTCGCCAGCGGAGAGGCATTTTCTTGGTTTCAGCGCGCTGAAGTCCAGTATCGCATCAACGGCGTGACTCGCTCAACCACCAAAGCAGATTATGTTCTTGCGGCGATACACGAGGACACCTTCCCGGAAATATCCGACTGGCTTTGTGAACAAGGAGACACGCCAATAGCGTATGACGCTTTCAAAACATACCTTCTGCAGCAGTACTCGCCGTCGCCAGCCGCCCGTATAGCAAAGCTTTTTCAGCTCTCGCAACAACCGTTGGGGGACCAAAGGGCTTCGCTTACCCTCAGGGAAATGACCAGTATCGCTCGCCTTCAACCTGCCGCAGACGGCTCTCCTCGTGAGGTGAACCTACTTCGTGCCCTTTGGGTACGCCGTTTACCCGGATCTATACGCGCTGCCATACCCGATGTCGATAGTTTACCCATAATGGACTTGATGACCAAAGCCGACGCCCTTATGGACAGCCACTTCAAGACCTCCATCAACGCCTCCACCCCTGACGAAGAGGACGCCTATTCAACGTCAACTGAAGCTGACATGAATGCCAGAGGACATACACGCCCACACCGTGACGTGGCTAAGCAGAGACAAAGCCGCCCACCACCCACCAATCGCTCGCGCCCCAACAAACGACTTTTACAGCCACTTAATACTTTCCATCCGCCGCAGTTTTGCTGCTACCACTTCAGATTCAGGGCAACTGCGAAGAAATGTGCCAAGGATTGTCAGTGGTCGAAAAACGTGTAATCAGGCCATTGCTCGTGGCGGTGGCCTCCCATTTTTCTAATCTTTTCTTTTTACAGGATGCAGGAACAGGCGTGCAATTTTTGGTAGGCACGGTGCTTGTCATTCTCTTTTGCCAAGAAAACTCTTCAAGACACGACGTAGTCTGTCTACATCTGCCGACGTCCACTTTGTAGCTGCCAACGGATCTGCGATACCCACATACGGTTACGAGAACCTCACATTATCGTTCGGAAACGGTAAATTCAATAGGAAGTTTCTACTTGCTGACGTCACCATGCCAATCCTCGGTGCGGATTTCCTCTCTCGTTTCCACCTTCTGGTTGATGTCGCCCACCGACGATTGGTCAACGACACCTCTTCAACCCGCCCCCTCTAACCTCGCTCACCACATTAGCGCACCCACGAATGCCTACGCCCACCTCCTCACGTCGTACCCGAAAGTTTTCCATCCAGAACTTCACCAAACGCCCACGGTTCCTGCCAAGCACGGTATTTATCACCATATCAAGACGACGGGACCCCCAGTCTTTGCAAAATTCAGAAGTCTGGCACCGGAACGATTGGCAGCCGCCAAACAGACGTTCGCCGAAATGGAGGAAATGGGCCTTTGCCAAAAGGCCTCCAGTCCATGGTCGTCACCCTTACACATCATTTTGAAGAGAGACGGCTCCCTCCGTCCATGCGGGGATTACAGGCGCCTGAACATGCAAACAGAACCGGATCACTACCCCCTCCCAAACATTGCCGACGTGACCTCCTACCTGCACAAAGCAGAGGTTTTCTCTAAGCTCGATCTCCTGAAGGGGTATTATCAGGTCCTATGAACCCAGAAGACATCCCCAAGACTGCCATCACCACTCCGTTTGGTACATACACCTTCAATTACTCCTGTTTTGGCCTTCGTAATGCTGGGGCCACGTTTCAACGTCTCATGGATGGCATCTTAGGGGACCTCCCTTTCTGTGTATGTTATTTGGACGACATACTTGTGTTCTCCTCCTCAAAAGAGGAACACCTCCGTCACCTGTACATCGTGCTCGAACACCTGAAAAAAAACGGCCTTGTAGTTCGGTACGACAAGTGTACCTTTGGCGCCAACGAAGTGTCGTTCTTAGAGCACCGCATCACTCCTGAAAGTGTCCACCCCCTCCCTGAGAAGGTAGCACCGTTCAGAATTTCCCCGTGCCCTCGTCCATCAAAGTTCTGCAGGAATTCTTGGGCATGATCAACTATCATCACCATTTTCTGCCAGCCATTACCGCCACTCTTGCTCCCCTCTACGCCTCCCTCAAGGGCAAGCCGAAGGACCTGAAGTGGGGTCCCCTTCAAGATGCAGCCTTCTGCAATGCAAAGAAGTCCCTATCAACTGCTGCGGCTCTCACTTTTCCTATCCCACATGCCCCTCTCCTTCTCTCCACCGATGCCAACGACGTCGCTATTGGTGCAGTGCTCGAGCAGGTGGTCAACGGCTCGCCCCGCCCATTGGCCTTCTTCAGCAGAAAACTGTCCAAGGCAGAATCGGGTTATTCTACCTTCGATCGAGAATTGCTGGCAGTGCACTTGGCTGTCCGTCACTTTCGCCATTTCTTAGAAGGTAAGCCCTTCGTCATTCGCACAGACCACATGACTCTAGTGCACGCCTTTACTCGACAGTCTGACGCCTGGTCCGCCTGTCAACGCCGACATCTCTCCGCCGTGGCTGAACATAATTGCACTCTTCAATACGTCCCTGGGAAAATGAATCCCGTTGCCGATGTCCTGTCAAGAAACATGTTGGCTGCCGTTCAACTGCGATTGGATTATAACGCCCTGGCTGAGGCCCAACGACAGGATCCAGAGTATCAAGCATGTAGGACATCCTGCACGTCCCTCCGTTAGGAAGACTTTCCCCTCGAAGACTCCAACACCACCCTCCTCTGTGACGTCAGTACTGGCAGACCGCGACCTTGGATTCCTGCTCCCATGTGCCGACATGTGCAAGGATTGCAACTGGTTTACTCAACTTCCCTGGGTCCTCCTGGGACTAAGGACCACTCCTAAAGACGCCCTCGACGTCTCGGCATCTGAAATGGTGTATGGCAACCCGTTGGTCGTCCCTGCCAAATTTTTTCCTACTACAACCTCCTCCGACGATCTCCAGCTCATACGTCACGTCGTGGGAAAATTTACTACATGCCGCCAGACTTACAAGCCCCCAGCAAAGCATCACATACCAACAGACTTGCTCTCTGCAACGCACGTCTTCCTACGCAACGACACTACCAAGCCACCACTAACGCCCCCTTACACGGGCCCTTTCCTTGTGATCTGAGGCAGTCCGAAAGCATTCCTAATAAACATTCGTGGCAAAGAAAACTTGGTCTCCATTGATCATCTAAAACCTGCTTATCTTCTGCCTGATGACCCGCCTACAGTTCGCCTCTCTAGATCAGGGCGCCCTATTTAACATGTACAGTATGTCATTTTTAGGGGGGGAGCCATGTACCAATCGTGTTTCACACAATTGTACATAATTCCTTTTGTATATATTATGCTTGTATCTTCGCTCCTCCCTCGCACTAAAACGAACATGAAAATTCATGTCTTCTTTTCTCCTCTGTAACATTGTCAATATTTGAACATGAAAATTCTTGTTGCTTTGAGATTTTGTATATAAAGGAGTGTGTTCTTTGATAAACAACTCAGTTGATTGCATCTTGCTTTTGAGTTTTGACCTCTTTCTCGGCACCGTCATAATATTCAGCCATCTTGGTCCATCTTTCTGACTCCCTTCATTGCGTGATTACCTAATGCAATCAGCGCACATGAGTGTGACGAGCCGAGAGAAGGGTTGTGACTCAAAGGCAGGAAGCAATCAAATGAGTTGTATTTTTAAAGAACACTCTCCTTTATATACAAAACCTCAAGACAACAGGAAAATACATGTTCGAAAAATGACAATGTTACATAGGCGACACATAGACATGTTTGTTCTGGTTCTTTTTAGTGCGAGGGAAAAGAGCAGATGCAAGGATAATATATACAAAATAATTTATGAACGATCGTGTGACACATGGTTGATACATGAGTCCACACAAATCTTCCTATCCCTGCAGCTTTCAAATGTATAAGTCATACCTTACAAATCATTGTTCTGTCTGGAATTTTGCGAGCTCAAGTCAAACCCCTCCTTTTGCTCCCTTTCCCCGTATCTTGCTTTTGCCAATGAAAAAATATTTTTTTTTCCAAGAGATACAGTTCTTCCAACCTGTGATTTATATTCAGCGTTACAATTTGATACGGATTCAGCAATGGATGTCGTGCAGACATGTCGTTTGGTTCTGCGATTCTTTTCCCGGATGCTTTTGATTTTCTGCCATTGCGATTCAATTTTACATGATAAAAGTTTGATTTATTTCTTTGATGGATAATCTTTTCTATACACGAATTATTTGCTTCAAAGCATAATGTCTCGTTTACAAAAAAAAAAAAAAAAAAAAAAAAAAAAAGTAATTATTATACCAAAGCCAGAATTTTCATCTTTGGAGAGGATGAACCAGGATGGAAAATTTTGATTAGAAAATTTACTGTAAATAG
>NC_090746.1:104590472-104596450 GCF_036898095.1 Palaemon carinicauda | reverse complement strand
GGAATTGCAGATTTAGCGAAAGATGCTACTACAAGCATCCAAAGAAAATGCCATAATTATGAAATATATAGTAAATGTGCCGTATTTAGACGGATATGGAGACGAATGCAGAGATCTCCATCCAAAAAATATGCAAAAACCTAAAAGAGGGAAAAGGATGCAGTTTCAACAAAAAATGTCGATATATGCATCCTGCAACAATGAATGAAAGTAAGAAAACTCAGCAAACTGAAAAGAAAAATGAAAGCAAAAAAGAAACAAAAAAGCAGGCCGTGTATATACCGCCGCTATGAACCAAGAGCCCCAAGATATGAGGCCTTTCAACCCAAACCTGCACATTTAGAGCCCAACTACAAAGAATGCATCTATAATGCCAGGGGTTGGTGCAGATATGGGGACAATTGCAGGTATACACACAAAAATAGATATGAAGGCGGAAAGAGCAAATATAATAGAAAAGTTGGATTTTTTAATGGCAGAATTCTGGGAAAGGAAGAAAAGAACATCATATCAGAACAGGAAGGAAGCATGGGAGAATCCATATTATTACCAATATTAAATAATGGGGATGAAACACAAACCATAATAGTGATGAATGCACAGGGTTTAGTCACGAGTAACTCTAAAAGGAAAATAGAGTTCTTAGAAGAACTAACCCAAATTGAAAAAATAGATATATTAAATATAAGTGAAACATGGTATTCCCAAGTGACTGGCAGTGATGACCAGATAAAGGGTTTCCAAACTTATAGATCTGACAGAAAAAATAGGAATCAAGGGGGAACAGCAATATATGGAAGAGACATAAATCAAGGAAAAGTCTGTGAAAAATACAGCAACACAGAATGTGAATTGATTGCGGTAGAATTTGAATTTGAAAAACTAGTGAATATTGTAGTTTATAGACCCCCAAACACTAAGGAGTTTGACATAATAATAGAAAAAATAGATGATATATGTAGAAACCATAAAGACTGGAATATACTCCTATCCGGAGATTTTAACTTTCCTTTCGTGGATTGGAAAGAACGGATAGAAGAAAGTGGTTGTATGTATACATATAAAAAGGATAGTAATAGTAGCGCAGAAGATAAGAGGCAATTTGAAAAGCTTCAAGATATGCTATTAGAACATAATATGCAACAAATAAACCACATTCCAACAAGAAAGGAAAATGTCCTAGATCTAGTATTTGTGAATGAGGTGAATTATGTTAAAGAAATAATAGTGTATAACACGGGAATTTCAGATCACAATGTCATAGAATTGATAGTCCATTCCAAAGCAAGTGATCGCAGAATTAATAAAAGCAGAAAACTTTGGGAAGGATATGGAAATTATAATTTTTACAGTAAGAATATAAAATGGTCAGAAATAAATGAAGAACTGAATAAAGAATGGAAAAATGTATTTGTAAGTCATAATATACAGGTAAATACGGATATACTGTACAAAATACTGGAGAAAATTGTTGAAAAATATGTACCGAAAAAAAACAATTAACAAAAGACGTGCATACCATGAGACAGAAGGATCTTATTTCAGAAAATTAGAAAGTGTAAGAAAAATCTTGCAAAAGAAAAAAATGTGTGGAAAATGAGGGAAATAAAATGTAAGATAGAAAATGCAAAACAAAAGATTATACAGTCGAAAGAAAATGAAAAAAGGGACTTAGAAGAAAGGACACTTCAAAATATAAAAAAGAAAAAATCCCAAAGTACTTTACTCCTATGCAAAAAAGATGAATAAAGGGAGATTAGAAATAGGCCCTCTAAGAATTAAAAAACGGCTAACGAATGAAAAAAAGGAAATATGCAACATATTAGCAGAAAAATATAAGAGTGAGTTCACACCAAGAATTGCAAATGAGAATAATGAAACAGAAATGAGAGAAGAAAATGTTGAATATCTAACGGATATAGATATTAATGAAGCAGATATTGTCACGGCTATAAACGAAATTAAAAATGGATCAGCAGCCGGACCAGATGGAGTTCCAGCGATTTTGTTAAAAAAAACTGCAAACACTATCGCGAAGCCGCTTGCAATACTGCTAAGACAAAGTGTAGATATGAGCGAGATATATGTTAAACATAAATTAGCTTATATAACCCCTATCTTCAAAAGTGGATCAAGACTAGAGGCAAGCAATTATAGACCTGTTAGTCTAACATCACATATTATGAAAGTGTATGAGAGGGTAATAAAAAAGAAAATAATGAACCATTTGGTTAAAAATAATTTGTTTAATATGGGTCAACACGGTTTCGTGCCTGGAAAAAGTACACAGACCTAACTGATAGCACACTATGAAAACATATACAAAAATATGATAAATGAAAAAGACACAGATGTGATCTATCTAGATTTTGCAAAAGCCTTTGACAAGGTAGACCATAACATATTGGAGAAAAAAATGAGAAAGCATAATATTGTGGGAAAGATAGGAAAAATGGGTAAAAGAATTCCTGCAAAACAGAAAACAGATAGTGGTTGCAAATGACGAGAAATCAGATGAAGCACAGGTAATATCTGGTGTGCCACAAGGTACGGTCTCAGCTGCACTGCTGTTTCTTATTATGATCTCAGACATAGACTGTGATGTTGAAAACTCCGTAGTGAGAAGTTTCGCCGATGACACAAGAATAAGTAGAGAAATTACTTGTGATGAAGATAGGAACTCACTACAAAGAGATCTAAACAAAATATAATGAATGGGCGGAGATAGATAGGATGCTATTTAACTCCGATAAATTCGAATCAATAAATTATGGAAACAGAGAAGGAATGGTATATGCATACAAGGGACCTAATCATGAGACAATCACAAACAAGGAAGCAATTAAAGACCTTGGTGTGATGTTAAACAGGAGTATGTTATGCAACGACCAAATAGCAACACTGTTGTCTAAATGTAAAGCAAAAATGGGAATGTTATTCAGACACTTTAAAACAAGGAAAGCTGAACACATGATTATGCTTTACAAAACTTATGTACGTAGTGCACTCGAGTACTGCAATGTGATATGGTACCCACACTACCAAAAGGATATTGCGCAAATAGAGAGTGGTGCAAAGGTCCTATACTGCTAGAATAGAAGAAGTTAAGGACCTTGACTACTGGGAAAGACTGAAATTTTTAAAACTATACAGTCTAGAAAGGAGAAGAGAACGCTACATGTTAATACAAGCATGGAAGCAAATAGAAGGAATTACTGAAAACATCATGGAGCTAAAAATATCAAAAAGAGCAAGCCGGGGTAGATTAATAGTGCCAAAAAATATACCAGGTAAACTAAGAAAGGCGCACAGGACATTAATCCACTACGCACCAGCATCGATAATGCAGCGACTATTTAATGTGCTGCCAGCTCATCTAAGAAACATATTAGGAGTGAGCGTAGATGTGTTTAAGAATAAGCTCCACAAATACCTAAGATGCATCCCAGACCATCCAAGACTGGAAGATGCAAAAATACACCGGAACATGCATTAACAACTCTCTGGTGGATATACGAGGTGCCTCACACTGAGGGACCTGGGGGAACCCAAACAAAAAATAAGGCAATAAGGTAAGGTAAGTCTCTCTCTCTCTCTCTCTCTCTCTCTCGTCTCTCTCTCCTCTCTCTCTCTCTCTCTCTCTCCTCTCTCTCTCTCTCTCAAATTATTCCAATTTCGTTTTCAGGGATTATTACATTTTCTTTCTATAATTACACATTCACTCAACCTTTCTTGTGCTCTTTTTCATTACTAAGGAGATCTTTATCAGTCTGGATGCTACAGCCGAATCTATATTCACAGCTCGTGCACTGATATCATCGCATCGTAAATTAAATTCATAAAATAAAAATAGTAACAATTACCGTAAAAAACACCAGTTAACTTGAAGATGTTACTAAATTAAGTAAATGAGAAGCAATAGAACACTTAGCTCAAGTTTACAATGTATGCAACTCTATCTCAAATTATTTCCTACCGGGTATTTAGCTTGCCTAGTTCTACGTGAGTACCAGAGTCAGCTGTGGCAAAGAGAGGGTAAAAAATTCCGGTTCTACATTTCGGCACCATATCCTCTGAAGGGTGATAAATTCTATATACATATACCTATATGAATATATAAAAAAGTATGTATGTATTCAACAGAAATGGTTGAATTCATCAATTCTCATAACATCTAATTTATAAGAGGAATTGTAAGCTAATTTTAATCATTAATCATTTTATAAAGTGTTGTAGTGAAGAAAATAAATGAAGAAAAAGCAAGTCATAGTTTCTTTAACGGAAGAATCTAAAGAAGCTGAGAAAATACGAGGATTCCAGTAGAAAAACACATTGACACCACTAAGGCAATCGCCTTCAATGTTACAAACATATATATATATATATATATATATATAATATATATATATATATATATATATATATATATAATATATATATATATATATATGTGTGTGTGTGTGTGTGTGTATATATATATATATATATATATATATATTATATATATATATATATATATATATATATATATATATATATATATGTATATATATATATATATATATATATATATATATATATATATATATATATATATATATATATATATATATATATACATATATATATATATATATATATATATATATAATATATATATATATATATATATATATACACATATGTATATATATGTATATATATAATATATATGCATAATATATATATATATATATATATATATATATATATATATATATATATATATATATATATATATATATATATATATATATATATATATATATATATATATATATGTGTGTGTGTGTGTGTTGTGTGTGTGTGTGTGTGTATTTCATTGTGTGTTTGTGTTTGTGTTTGTGTGTGCGCGCGTGTGTGTGTGTGTATGGGTGTGTGGTTGATTGAGTGTATCTAAAATAGACGCAACCCCAACAAAAAATAACCTAACACCATTAAATTATGACCTAGTGTGTTTGTAAATAACACTAACATCAGATTCCTTAGGAGTCGTTTGTAATATGAAAAGGTAAAGAATATTGTTATTTATGTGACATTTCGCGAAAATTTTAAAGGCAGGAGCTTTGATTTAACTTCAGAAAGAAAAAACAAGAGTTTTTTCTTTAGCTATGCCTTCTGTCCCAAGAGAAATTTCCAAGAATTTTATTTCTTTCAAAGTTATAAGGGTTTGAACATTTAATAGTGGAATTTTTTGTTTGATGTGAGGAATATATCATTAGTTTGTGACTTGACAAAGAGAAAATGTTTTTTATTGTGAGAGAGAGAGAGAGAGAGAGAGAGAGAGAGAGAGAGAGAGAGAGAGAGAGAGAGAGAGAGAGAGAGAGAGAGAGAGAGAGAGAGAACGTGTGTACTGCGCATTCAGTCAATGCAAAAATTTGTATAAAGAATATTCGACCAAAAAATGATAGATCTTGAATAAGAAATATTTATAAACAGGTTTTTGGGTGTTTTGTAATTTTTTGAAATGGACAAACATCGAAAAAAGTCTTCTCACCGTTCTAAATATGTCGACTTTATGTACGAAATTATGATAAATGAAGTGTACTTTCACATTTATATGTCTTTATGACATATTTGTTTTTGATGTTGTTGATAGTTTATTATATGACATGTCTGTTTTGACGTTGTTTCTTATTTTAGAATGATTTATTGTTAATTTGTTCTCTTCATTTATTTATTTCCTTATTTCCTTTCCTCACTGGGCTATTTTTCCCTGTTGGAGCCCCTGGGCTTATAGCATCTTGCTTTTCCAACTAGGGTTGTAGCTTGGATAGTAATACTAATAATAATAATCCGGAGCTTTTATCCATTTCCCATGATAACACCAAAAGAAAATAGCTGTACTTAACGCTTCCTTTAAAATCAATATCTACAAAAGAAATTTGTAACATATCTAAATTCAAGTGAAAGATGATGGAAAAATAACTTTTCTTACT
>NC_090746.1:104577972-104580472 GCF_036898095.1 Palaemon carinicauda | reverse complement strand
TAACTACTGCTGCTCATCTATTTGGCAAGCCGCCTTCGTCACCCGTCACCCGTGAAGTTTTACACCGTCAGGAGAATTCCCATGCTTACTGCCAAAGTTATAGATCCCTTCAATCAGTTTATCTTTTGTTTATTTAAATAAACACACATTTCTTACTTTTGTTTCAATTCCTACACTTTGGTGGTCTGGGTCACTCTGGTTTATGCCGAGAGCATTTTGGGTTTCGAACAGAGGATTAAAATCCTCACATTCATCATCTCCTACTTCACGCTTCATAGTCCTCGGCTATGTAGGTCTGGCTCTTCCAACTCTTCTAGTGCCTTGTAGAGCCCAGCTGAAAGTCAGGGGAACTAATCTCTCTTGGGCATTGCAAAGAGCATGCCCAAACCATCTTCATCTACCCCTCACCATGATCTCATCCACAAATTGCACTCGAGTAATCTTTCTTATAGTTTCTTTTCTAATTCCGTACTGCAATTTAAATCCAAATATCCTTTTGTTTTATGTATCTTAGATATTGAATAACGTCGTCTCCATTACTCACGGTGCCAAGAAATGAAACCACGAACATAATATACTCAATTTCAGCGCACTACGGTGATCTGATATATATGACATTTTTTCTAGCCTTTCCGACTATAGTTTTTTGGGGTAATCCCATACCTTAAAATAACTATAATTCTTGGTCAGATTTTGACCCTCATATTTCAACTGAAAGAGAGGGAACTAAAATGGAGAAAATAGTCAATATGAGGAAAGTGAGAGAAGAGGGGAACAGAGCACTAATGCGAGGAATTTGATTTGTTATTTGTCATTTCGAAAAGAAAAATAGTTCATGTAAGAAGCATTGCGAAAGGTTTCTAGCATTCGATTATTTTTCATTGTTATGTAGGATGGGGGGGGGGGGTTCCAGCCAAGTCATTTTGGAGAGGTCATCTGATAACAGGTAACTGGATATAATGAGAGAGAGAGAGAGAGAGAGAGAGAGAGAGAGAGAGAGAGAGAGAGAGAGAGAGAGAAATATATATATATATATATATATATATATATATATATATAATATATATATATATATATATATATATATATATATATATATATATATATATATATATATATATATATATATATATATATATATCTCGGAAAATGTATATGTGAAGTACTATCAGTAGTCAAGAAATTCAGAGGAGATTTGAAAATTGAATGTTACAGAAGTAGTTGTTTGACATGAATGATGAGCTCCCCCACCCACCTTCCTTAGTAACTAAGCAAGGTGATCGCCAATATTCCTTTTTACGTGGAATAATAAATGAAAATATCTTTTTACACGCACACAATATAATATCTACATTTCTAATTTGAGAGTCATTGACGTCTCTAAATACTAATATCTCTATAAATACGTTTTTTTTTATTCTTCACGTACCCCATTTTTTTTCTTTTTTTCATACCCTGATATTGTGTCCTTAAAATGATATATCTATCATACTTTTGAAACAAATAAAAGGACTGAATTTATCAAAACCTGTGGAAATTGAAAAACCTTGGTACAGAGTGTACCTGATTGAAAAAAGAACCCAAATAATTCAATTCAGTTTTATGAGTAAAATTAGAGTTTGCGAATACGTAACGACAAATTTGAATGACTCGATGACACGTGATTTTTTTTTATATATAAAAAACGATGTGAACAGTAGGAGGAGGATTTCTGTTTCACTCTTGAAATTGTGATCATTCTCAGTGATTGGTTCAGTCTTGCAGGAATACTGATTAAAAATGACAATCGCCAGTTTCATCACTTCTTCCAAAAATTTTATAGTCTTCAAACTTTTAAAATATATATATATATATATATATATATATATATATATATATATATATATATATATATATATATATATATATATATATATATATATATATGTATACTTGCAGTATATAGTTGTATATATGTATAACAATATAAATTTAAACTGTACATCTCCCCTGTATAATGAAATAAGTGTCTGAATGTATGTGTGTGTATATATATATATATATATATATATATATATATATATATATATATATATATATATATATATATATATATATATATATATATATATATATATGTATGTATATATATATATATATATATATATATATATATATATATATATATATATATATATGTTATGGTATAAAGCAAATATGGAAAATCTATAGATTAACTGAAATATATAAATCATTTTCTTGCAAGGTTTCACTGAATTACATGCACGATCTAACAAGCTTTCCCCACCTCTGAAGCTCATGATTTCTATCTATATGAATCCTTTCACCTCTGAGAAACATCAAAACGACTTTTCCTACATTCACAGTTTAACTATTGGATGGCACATGAACGTCAGTGCAAAAACACTAAACATATTATCAGCTTCATGCACGTACAAGATTCTCCAGTACTCAAATTTTCCATATACTTGTACTGTCCATAAATTCTTCCATAGGCTAC
>NC_090746.1:104555472-104557972 GCF_036898095.1 Palaemon carinicauda | reverse complement strand
GCGAGGGGATTTTTTCTGGCCCTCCAACACTGACCTAATTTATGCAGTATGATTTAAGGTGACGAAACCTTACTGGACCATGATCTAATGCGACGAAACCTTACTGGACCTAAAATAATCCCACAGAATGCTAAATAAAAATAAAAATATGAATAACGAAATGAAATAAAAATCATACATTTCATTACTCTCTCTCTCTCTCTCTCTCTCTCTCTCTCTCTCTCTCTCTCTCTCTCTCTCCTCTCTCTCTCTCTCTCTCTCTCTCTCTGCATAACATTCGTTCAATGCTAATATTTAGCTTCCTTTTGACAGTAGATAGAATAATAATAATAATAATAATAATAATAATAATAATAATAATAATAATAATAATAATAATAATAAATGTAAGAATATTTAATGACAGCCCCGTGATTCGATCGAAGATAGAGCCCCTGAAGTTTCGAATAATTTTCAGCTTGTCTCTGTCTTGCACTTAAGTACTATTGTTCGCAACGTCTTTTCATAATACCTCAGAGTAAAAGAATAATCGGCTCTGATGTGAACAGAGCATATGGGAAGAAGAATGTGTGGCAGGAAATAGTTTCTGTTGTTAAGGAATATATCGTTCGAAGGCATTATGAGACATTGCCCAAAGAAAAGTATTCTTAATTTGTGGGGAAAATCATGAAGTGATATATTGAATATTTTGAAGTGCAAATACCTAGAGCAAAAGCATGGGCTACATAACTTCTGAAAACAATACAGAGCTAGTCATACTGCTTCCTATGAAGTTGCTTTGGTGCTTGTAAAAATAGAAAATTATTTAGGCACAGAGAATTAAACAAAGAAGCGTGCAGTAAAAAAGCCCAAGAGTCTACTGAGGAAAAAGTACTCAGCAAAGAAATTTTAAAGTGTGTCATTATCTCACCAAACAGTTGCAAAAAGAGTAACTGAACAAGATCAGCCTGTTTCCATGAAACTTGAAAATATAATGAAACAATGCAAGCAATTATCACCTGGTTTAGATGACTGCACTGATGGAAGTGACACAAGCCAGTTCCTCATACTTACCGGCACCATTGACAAAGATTTTGTGGTATACGAAGAACATGTCAAGATGCAGTCATTGAATGATGATGATGATAGCAGAGGTTCTGATATATGAGTTTCCCTCAAATCCTTGGCCAATGAATATGGAGGGTTTAAAAGCTGGTCCTGCATTGTAACTGATAGGGCAAAAGCTGTGGCTGGCAGCAATATGCGTTAGTTGGTTAAAAAAAAAATGAGTGCATTGCATTATTCACCAAGAGACTTTATGAAGCAGAATGTTGCAGATGAGTGATGTCATGACAACTGATATCAATATCGTGAACTTTATCGGAGGCGGAAATAGTTCCTTGACCTGCCACTATATTTAAGTGTCAGCAGGTTGATTGATGAAAAACACTCTGTTAATTTTTTTCAAAGGAAGATATTCTACCATTTCTACAAAATTATCATATTAGCTATTCAGAATAGTGCCAAATCTAGCTACACAATAAAGACTTTCTTTGCCCCTAATTCATTCTTACAGAAGTGACTGCCCACCTGAACGGACTAAACACGAACTTACAAGAAAAATTACAAATTGTTTCCCAGTTAGTAGGAAATGTTAATTCTCTTTGTAGAAAACTGAAACTTTTCAGTGAGTGCTTCAACACACTGTCCTGCTTGTCATGAATTATACAAAAATAATGGAACCGACTTCTCATCTTTTTCTTTTATGGAAAACTTGAAGGATAATATTGTTAGTTTTAGACAGGATTTAGATACTTCGAGTAAATGAGGTCCAAACACTGTTTTGATGGAATTTCGTAACGGATAGAAATATTACGGAAAACGTTCTTTTTATCATTTTCTTTATATTGTCCAGAGATATTAAGATTATGCTGAAGAGGAATAGAGCTGAACTTTAATAAAAGATAAAAGAGTAAGATAAGGTTTTTAAAACAATACATACTTCTGCGACACATGATATATCTATTTATCTCACAATTTTTTTATATAATTTTATTCCTTTTTTTCCATTTTTTTTTATCTATTCATTTATTTATTTATTTATTTTTTTAATGATTCGATGATTATTTATTACCTGTAATATCGGGTACTTTTTTTCCGGTTCGCTTCAGCATTTGAAAATAAGCTAACTTTATTGTAAGTTTCCTTCCATTTTTATCGTAATGTTTTCGCTCGCCGGAATCTCTGTCGCTAGATAGCTTTGTCACTCAAAGAGTTTCTATGTTTTTTCCCAGCCATATGTTACATCAAACGCACTGAAACTTTATTCCTATTTACTTTGATCTCAGATTTCAGTTGAAGATTATTTAAAATTCTCTTTTTGAAAGGCGGACTCACTTGTGATGAATGCTGTTTGTGGATCTCAAACATATTTTTGTGTTTGTTTGAAGATGTGCACCATATTTCGTGCATCTTTTTATTTTAAAGCTATTGACTTTTTTCGTATATGTTATCGTACTTA
>NC_090746.1:104522972-104542972 GCF_036898095.1 Palaemon carinicauda | reverse complement strand
CACAGTACAAGAAGTTGAGTAAAATATTACATCGTACATACCATCTTAAAAGCAAAATATGTTTTCTATCAAAGCAGCTACTGAGAAGGGTGCAAAATTTGTTATTACTTCTAAGCATGAGGCATTAACTTCTCTAGATGGTACAGAAATTAGAATCCAGACACATACTGGGTTGTATTTTCTTTATAATATAAAGAATGGTACCCATAACTTGGATGAGGGGCATAATATCTTTGACCATTGCAATGTGAAAGATGTTTTGAAGTTGAAAGAAGTTGCAAGAATGACAGTATCTGGTAAAATTAGTTTTGATTATGATACATTTCTATTATGTAAAATGATACAGTACAGAAATAGAGAACCAGATGAGGGAACAACTAAAAGATCCAAGTTAGTACATTGTTATCTGCCTTCTCCCATTGATCCTCCTGCAAGAAAAGGCTCCAGGTTTGAGATTTCTTTTGTTTTTGACTTTTCTGCTGCGATAATAGTGTAATTTACTAAGCACAAAAGTGACACGTTAGCAGTTACTGAAAATATTTTCGTAGATAGTGCACCTTATGGTTCCGTGAGGGTTATCAGGACGGACAACGGCACTGAATTTACGTCAACTGAGTTAAAAACTTTCATGGTGAAAAATCACACCAAGAAGGAATTCTTAATCCACATTCACCTCATCAGAAGAGCTCTCGCGTAGAACCTTGTGTGAGATGTCCTGATGTTTCTTGTTAGAAGGAGAGTTGCCTAAAAAGCTGTGTACGTATGCAGTTAAGACAGGTGCCTACGTCAGAAACAGATGTTGTAACTCAGGAACAGGAAAGACCCCATTTGGAATGACTGAAAAAAATCCAAAGTTAAAGAATATGCACATCTTTGGAACTGAATGTTATGCATATATAGATTATAAGAAAAAACTGCATACGTGTAGTGAATAAGGGGTATTCCTGGGCTAAGGTACATTGTGTATTTTCTGAGCGAAAAGA
This sequence comes from Palaemon carinicauda, assembly GCF_036898095.1. Lineage (NCBI taxonomy): Eukaryota > Metazoa > Arthropoda > Malacostraca > Decapoda > Palaemonidae > Palaemon > Palaemon carinicauda. The sequence continues at coordinate 104,541,989 of NC_090746.1, read as the reverse complement.
TATGAAAAACGTACAGATTGCGAAATTCAGTATAATTTGGAAGATGAAAGAAAAGATTTCAAGCAACAGTATGTTGAAAAATATCCTTATCTAAGAGTTGGAGCTAATGATATTGAACAAAGCAAGCACCTAAAGATCGAAAATCTGAAAACGAGAAAGGGAATGAAGAAAGGAGAGACCTTCAAAGAAAATAAACCTAAGCAATGTACTTGGATGACTACGTAATATATAAAGGTGATAATTATATCAAATGCCGCTAGATGCTCTACTGAATAGAGTTATCATTTTACTAATGCCCTACAAACATATAAGGAAGCTCCTGCTTCTTCAGAGTTCCGAAATGAATGTCTTGGAAGAAAACAACATATTTGAACTGGAAACACTTCCTAAACACGGAAATGTTATTAAAGGAAAGTGTGCATTTGCTGTGAAACTTAGTTAAGACAACGCTAAAAATTTCAAAGCAAGATACATAACAATGGGATACTAGCAAGCAAGGGCTGTGAACTATGAAGAAACCTTTGCACTTATGGGGCTATGACTGACTGTCTAAGAGCCCCGCCGTGCGTAGATTACACCAACTGCAAGGCACACTTTAGACTTTATTATCTCCATATAATTGATCAAGTTTTTGAAAATGCAGATTTATATATATATATATATATATATATATATATATATATATATATATATATATATATATATATATATATATATATATATATATACATATATATATATATATATATATATATATATATATATATATATATATATATATATATACATATATGTATATATATATATATATATATATATATATATATATATATATATATATATATATATATATATATATATATATATATATATATATATATATATATATATATATATATATATGTATATATATATATATATATATATATATATATATATATATATATATATATATATATATATATATATTTGGGCTCAGGCTATGTCATCCTGATGGAAGTTCCTTAAGGGTAGCTTCCTAGGGTATATTTGACTACAGTGATATTCCCAGAGAATTTCACCTTAAGGTATCCAGAATTCTAACTCCTGGAGCGAATATCCCTAAATAAATCTAACAGGGATATCGCATAATGGCAGAGTACGTATTCTTGACACACCACATAGCTATCTTCACCCCGAAGAGTATTAACACTTAGAGGGGTTACAGTGACAGGAATCTAAAAACGAGAATGAAAAGAGAGCCGATCATAAGGTATCTCTCCTATTCCGTTTCCAGTGTGTATCTGACAAAGACGGCAGCGCCATCTTTATTCCTTTTCGTGTAGCTCTACTACTCGGTGTTTTCCTTTGTGATCTCTCGTAATTTTGGATATTATTCAACGTTATGATGCTTTCTCCGGCCCCTTCTGCCTCTGGAAAGTTGAGTATTATCTTTACTTTGTATAAATGTAAGCCCTTGTCGTTTTGAATAAAATCAAAAGTGATATTAACGTAAACAAGAGCTGTTGCCTACCGGATGCATCTTGGATGCTGTCGCTCGCTATATATGGGTCATTTAGTTAGCCAGAGCGACGTTCCCGGTTTTTATGCTTTATTAAATCTAACTATTTAGCTGCTCTAGGAATTCTTATATGTTTCCAGTTCGGCAATTTAGGTAACTGATCTTGCCATTCGCGAGGCTTAGTAGCCTAGGCGTCTGGCCCTACTACTTTCATGCATGATATAAGTTTTCCGAGTGTTATGTTATTGAAGCTATAGGCCGGCCTATTAGTTACAGATAGCATACCTTTGAACTATACAGGGGTAAATGCTGGCCGGCATGTGCCGGCATGTGGCGCGTGCAGGCCGGCACGACAGCATGCGATGTACAGTAGTTACTATATTTGTGGTGTAGTACACACTGCATTAATAAAACTATAGTACAGAGTTTGTTGTAACACTTAAGTTCTTCCAACATACTTAATGTTATCTTTTACAACCTTTTGTTGAGACCGTACAATATATAGAAAGTGAGTTCTTTCTGTATTCATTCTATCCCGTATATTAAAACTTTATTTCAAGGTGTGAGCTACACCTTAACTTTACGCTTAGGAAAATATATAAGGTATTCTAGAATAAGAATTAACCTTAGTTTTAATATCTTGGGAGGTTACAGCAATTGGCTGGGCAGGAAATACAAGTATGTGTCTTTCCTTCTTTCCTTTTTAGCTTTACTGTATAAGCTATGTGTATTAGTAAGTGAAAAGCCTTCACTTGATACTCATGGATTTTCTTCTCTTTACAGGAGGACCATCCGAAGTGCAAGAGAATGTTCTGCAATGTCCGCAGTAAGAACTTCTGTGGACATGAGTTACGCAGGAGGCACGCAGCATGCACAGTCTCCAAAGGTGATCTCCGGTATTGGGACCCTCAGGTATGTACTATATGTTCCAACCTGATTACCGAGGCATTTGACACCCCTAAGTTGGCAGAGTCAAGGGATGCGGCTAGGGAAAAGTTGCGAACCTGGGTGAGGGGTTTTCAGAAAAACTCTTCAGGCCTCTACCTTCCAAACGAGAAGATGAGGGCATACCTTTTCCCTAAGGCATCGGCTGATGCAGTCATTCCTCAGCCTCAGGAGGAGATACCAACTGTCCAGAATCCGGTAGATTCTGAGGTCTCGGCCGCCCTTCAAGACATCCAATTGGACGATAGGATGTCAGAAGCGTCGGATTAAACAGAGAAGGACCTTTTGGGAGAAGGTCAGGAGGAGGAACTGACCCAGGCTCCAGAAATAAAAGAGGAAGAAATCGACGAAGTGACGGTTACATTGGTTCCGGCTCGGAATCTGTTCCCTCTACATCGTCTGCTATCCCAGGAGATCTGGGAAGGACTCTTTCTTCTATTGTTGAGATGATTCAACAAATACCAAAGAAGAATGATGAAAAGGAAGCTGCGATGAAACTACAGATATGTAGACTCGCAGTATCACGTGGGCCCCAGAAGCGACTGAACATGAAGGATCTTCCTTTGTGCTCGGATACCAATCCTTGGAGGTATGCCGAATACATGCCAAGGGCAACCGGGAATATTGTTATATTGGAGAAGTTGGGCTCAATTGCCCCTGGAAGATGTGGAATTTTGGCCCAACAAAGACTCTTACCCGGACTGCTATGTCCGTCTTAGGAAGGAGCCAGCCTCAAAGGAGGAGACGGAGCCGAAGGAGGTCATAGTTCTTGATCATAGTAAAGCACAGGTGTTACTAGCGAGATCGATGAGAGAGAGGTGCTTCACGAACTCAAAGGTACCAGCCTTGAGTAAGAAGCTTCCCTCCTTTGTGCCCTCTCCAACCAGAGACTTTCCCTTCATGGAAGAGGGATATAAGGCAGCCTTGAAGGCGGCGGAGGCAGGGAAACCATACCCCTCCTTGGAAGAATGCAAGCCGTTATCCCTGACCTTACCCTTGGACCAAAAAGACTGGAAGGACGTCCACCTTACCTTCTCAGTCCGGAAGCTGGAAGCTGATATTGAAGAACGTCAGTTTGGTGAGGAACTTCCAAAGCTGTCGGAGCTTCTCTTGCGCAGAGAACAAGAGACGAAAGAAAGACTTGCAGCATCGATGTCGTTGCAAACGACATTGGAAACGATGGCAAGTGACCCGAAGAACCAGGACATGTTCATGGTAGTGGCCAAAACCCATCTGGCCACAGTTACGAAGGATCTCTATAGCTTTATTAAAGCTAGGAGAGCCTGTAGAGAGTTCGTGTTCACCTCGGCTGCGGTGAGGCACGAACCGAGGAAGCTGATCTCCTCTTGCATCTGGGGTAAGGACCTCTTTCCCAACGAAGTTGTTAAAGAGGTAGCACACAAGGCCACCACGGAGAATAGGAACCTTCTCAAAAAGTGGGGCTTAAATCTTAAGAGAAAGTCTTCTCCGGATGAGGGTCCCCAACCCAAGAAAAAGACAAAAAGGCCTAGGCTATCATCTCGGCTGGCTAATAAGCCCTACCGACAGCAACAACAGCAACTTTCTGCAACCGCGGTGCCTCAGATAGTGGCACAACCTCGAACTACGTACCAGTTGGTACCTCAACAAGTGGTGACACAGTCGTCGGTTTTTAACCCAACTTTTGAAAGGCTGACTTTTTCCTTTCACTCAAAAGCTAGAGAAACTGCCAGAGGTTCTTCTAGACACCTTTCAAGGGGAAGGGGATTCAAGGGAGGACGCGGTCAAGGAGGCAAGGCCTCAGGTCCACGACAACAGAAGTGAGATGCTTCCAGTAGGAGGGAGACTACGTCTATTTAGGGATCATTGGACCTTCGATCCCTGGGTCCACACCCTAATAAATAATGGACTAGATTGGAGCTGGAGCAGTCATCCACCTCAATTTCCTCAGTTCTTCCAACAATCTACCCCCGTTCTGGAAGAATATCTCTGAGAACTCTTAGACAAAAGAGTAATCCGAAAAGTTAAGTCCATCAAGTTCCAAGGAAGGCTGTTTTGTGTTCCAAAGCAGGACTCAGAAAAACTCAGAGTCATTCTGGACTTGTCGCCACTCAACAAATTCATAGTGAACTACAAGTTCAGGATGCTCACATTTCAACACATAAGGACCCTACTGCCGAAAAGGGCATATACCGTCTCTATAGACTTGTCTGAAGCTTATTGGCACGTTCCAATTAATCGTCACCTCTCCTCCTACCTAGGCTTCAAGTTACAAAGAAAACTTTACGCCTTCAGAGCCCTGCTATTCGGGCTAAACATAGCCCTAAGGATTTTCACGAAGCTTGCGAACGCAGCCATCCATCAATTACGCCTAAATGGGATGCAAGTAGTGGCCTACTTCGACAACTGGCTGGTGTGGGCAGCATCCAGGACAGAATGCATGCAAGCCTCCAAGATAGTGATCCAGTTCCTGAAACATCTGGGATTCAAGATCAACATCAAAAAGGCTCGACTATCTCCAGCTCAAATATTTTAGTGGTTGGGAATTCACTGGAATTTGAAGTCACACCGACTTTCCATTCCTGGGAAGAAGAGGAAAGAAATAGCAGGATCTGTCAAGAGACTATTGAAATCCAAACGGATATTAAGACACGAACAGGAGAGAGTGCTGGGCTCTCTACAGTTTGCTTCGATAACAGATCTAGTGCTAAGAGCACAGCTAAAGGATGCAACAGGAGTCTGGAGAAAATACGCATCAAACATGCGAAGAGTTCTAATGAGACCACTACCGACTCGACTGCGATCGCTTCTCAAGCCGTTGTCCGAAGCCAAGCAACTGAGGAAATCAATACTTCTTCAACCTCCTCCCCCATCAGTAACTATCCACACAGATGCTTCAAAGGAAGGCTGGGGAGGTCACTCTTATTAGATGAGAGTCTAAGGAGCTTGGTCCAATCTTTTCAAGTCATTTCACATCAACTTTCTAGAAGCCATGGCAGTACTTCTGACACTAAAGAAAGTTTCTCCTCGCCACTCGACCCACATAAGATTGGTTCTAGATAGCGAGGTGATAGTGAGATGCCTGAATCGACAAGGGTCGAGGTCGCCTCAAATCAACCAAGTGATGTTGGCCTTATTCTTTTTGGCAGAAAGGAAGAAATGGCACCTTTCAGCAGTTCACATTCAAGGGTTCTGCAATGTGACAGCGGACGCTCTATTCAGGTTTACACCAATAGAGTCAGAAGGGTCCCTAGAAGCAGGATCGTTCTCCTTCATCTTGAGTCAAGTCCCGGAACTGCAGATAGACCTCTTTGCGACGAAAGGCAACAGGGATATACATCGTTACCTGTCCCCATACGAGGATCCGCTAGCGGAGGCAGTGGACGCTATGTCCCTAGACTGGAACAGATGGTCCAGGATTTACCTGTTCCCTCCGCACAACCTCCTTTTGAAGGTCCTCGACAAACTGAGATCCTTCAAAGGGAAAACGGCAATAGTGGCCCACAAGTGGCCAAATAGCGTTTGGTTCCCTCTGGCATTGGAACTACGACTAAATTTTGTACCGCTACCGGATCCAACCTTGTCTCAGCAAGTACAGAAGTCGACTGTCTTTGCTTCATCACAGAAAACCCGGAACCTGCATCTCATGATTTTCTCTCCTTAGCGATGAGAAAAAGATTTGGGGTATCAAAAGACAGTATAGACTTTTTGGAGGAAACCAGAACACAATATGAGGCATCATGGAAGAAGCAGGTGTCCTTTGTCAAGGCGAAGAAACCAAAAAGAAATCTCGACAGATTTCTGTTTATCATTCTTCATTCACCTTTATGAGCAGGGTTTAGCAGCCAATACAATATCAATGTGCAAGTCTGCCTTGACAAGACCGATACTATATGCCTTTCAGGTCGACCTTTCTAACGACGTTCTTAATGAATTCCGAAGGCCTCTGCTAAGCTTAGTCCTTCAGCGCCTCCAAGACCCATTTCATGGTCACTAGATAAGATTCTTCATTTTGCCTAAATACTGAACAATGAGGAGAGCTCTAAGAAGGATTTGATTCAAAAAGTCATATTTCTGTTTGCACTAGCTTTGGGGTCCAGAGTTAGTGAAATAGTGGCTCTCTCTAGAGAGGAAGGCCACGTCCAGTTCTTAGAGGGAGAACTGAATCTATTTCCAGACCCAACGTTTCTTACCAAGAACGAGCTACCCACCAACAAGTGGGGTCCTTAGAGAATCTGCCCTCTGAAGGAAGAGGCATCTGTATGTCCAGTGGAGTGCCTAAAGGTCTATCTTCCTAGAACTTCAGACTTTAAGGGAAGACAGCTGTTCAGATGAGAAACCTTGAGTTCAAATTTATCTCTGAAACAACTAAGGGCGAAACTCACCTATGTTATTAGCAGAGCGGATCAAGACAGTACACCAGCAAGTCATAATCCGAGGAAAGTTGCCTCTTGCATAAAATGTCCTTAATTATATGGACTTTGAACATCTTCGTTCGTACACTGGCTGGTAGTCATCCAAGGTGTTCTTTATGCAGTATGCGAAGCAAGTGGAGCAACTCAAAAGGTCTGTGGTAGCAGCAGGAAGAATTCTTAAACCTGCTGTTTGAATCTGCGAGGAACAGTGAAATTAATTTTGGACGATTATTTAAGAGGTTGGGTGTGTAGTCACAGACTGTTACTACACACTGAGTGATAAGCCACTAACGTGTCCTTACGAACTGTTCCATTGACTTTGGTGAACTAAAAGCATAATACGGACACTTGTGCTAAGCGTTTCTTACGCTAGTGTAAATAAACAGTAATACTGACTGTATCAATATTATTAATAATTCGATTAAAGTGGCAAATCTGTTTCCTTTTAGACGAAACAATATTTTCTGTTTACTGTTTTCCTTATGCTTTAATGGATATCGTCCACATTTATAAATTTTATAAATGTTGACTGATATATATGTTTATTAAATTTTTATTCGCCCACACTCATTTTATTAGAAATGTACTGAGCATTAAAGTTTAAAATATGGATAATTTTAACATGGAATGTCTTTTAAGATTGTTCCTTTCTTCAAGCAAAAATCCACACGCTTTAACCCTTCCTTAGGAAGGATTAACGTTGCACCCTAAGGGGATGGTGGTAGAGATGCAAAATTTGTTCCTATATGGATACAACTGTTATTCGATAGTTTAATAAGAGTAGAAACACTAGGGGAGATGTCAGGAATTCATACTGACATTGGTGACTCTTTTACAAACTTTGCTTTATAATGTATAGAGCGAGACCACTATACAAGCTTGTCATTTTGTCATCCATAGTTAATATGTACTCCTCGAGACTTTTTCCAGAGTCTAGTACGACTCTTCCCTGTAAGGGGCAGGAAGCACTAACATAGTTCATGCTTAGATGAAATGATGTATGACGGTAACATCATAGGTCTCTAGGTCTAGACGGACCAGGAAAATACTTTCTTGAGGGTACGGCACCGGTTGAGAATCCACAGATACAGTAACGCTCTGGTAAACTTCTATCAGGACAACATGGCCTGAGCCCAAAAAACGGATTTTGAGCAGAGCGAAAAATCTACTTTGGGTGAGGTAGCCATGTCATCCTGATGGACCCGCCCTTCTTTTTATTGTAAAAAGGACTTATTGACCCCTCCCCATAATACAGTTTCTGTAGCAAATTGTGTACCGCTACAAGGAATAAAAAAGGCGCTGCTGTCTTCGTCAGATACACACTGGAAACGGAATAGGAGAGATACCGTATGATCGGCTCTCTTTTCATTCTCCTTTTTTGGATTTTTGTCACTGTGACCCCTCGAAGCTTTAATACTGTTCGGGGAGAAGATAGCTATGTGGCGTGTCAAGAATACGTACTCTGATAATATGCGATATCTCTGTTAGATTGATTTTAGGATATTCGCTCCAGGAGTTAGAATTCTGGATGCCTTAAGGTAAAATTGTCTGGGAATATCACCGTAGTCAAATATACCCTAGGAAACTACCCTTTAGGAACTTGCATCAGGACGACATGGCTACCTCACCCTAAAATAAATTTTTTGCTTCGCTCAAAATCCGTTATATATATATATATATATATATATATATATATATATATATATATATATATATATATATATATATATATATATATATATATATATATATATATATATATATATATATATATATATATATATATATATATATATATATATATATATATATATACATATATGTATATATATATATATATATATATATATATATATATATATATATATATATATATATATATATATATATATATATATATATATATATATATATATATATATATATATATATATATACATATATATATATATATATAAATTATAAATTATATATATATATATATATATATATATATATATATATATATATATATATATATATATATATATATATATATACACACATATATATATATATATATATATATATATATATATATATATATATATATATATATATATATATATATATATATATATATATATATATATATATATATATGTATATATGTATATATATATATATATATATATATATATATATATATATATATATATATATATATATATATATATATATATATATATATATATATATATATACATATATATATATATATATATATATATATATATATATATATATATATATATATATATATATATACATATAAAATATATATGTAGATAGATAGATAGATATAGTTAATCTGATAAGGCATTTCTTCTGCACTGATTAAAAAACATTTTACAGTTGAACGTGAATTCACGCTTTTTTGTTTGTAACGTGATTAAAAGTAGCATTATACAATTTATATGGAAAACCAAAAATTAATGCTTTTTGGTAAAAATTCAACATTTCCGAAATAGATGTTAAAATCCATAGTTGTGAAATCCACACAGCATTGTTGTTATCTAAAATAAAATGTTTCATTAAATCAGATTGCCAGTTGGTCAGGTGAGAAAATTCATGATTTCTCCTTTCTTTGACAATCTCATCTGTTTTTTTGAAAAAAAAAGTGTCTCTCTATACACGAATACAATTTAGTTAAACTTCAGACAAGATGTAAAATGTGAATATTTTATTTTTTATTTTTTTTCTTTACTGGGTGATATATCTCCTGAAACGAAAGAGCAGCAACTTCTTTGGACATTGCATTAACATATTTTAGAATCCGTGTGCGAAGTATGAAATGTTTCATGCAAATTCATTTGTTCTTCAATTAATGGAGCCGAGATAGATTTTTAGTTTTAATGTATGTTTATATTCCACGGGAATTTGGCATTTCTTATACGTTCTTAGAATAAAAATATTTTTCACTTCTAAAAAATACCACTCATTCTAAAATAAACAAATTTTTGGCAAAGGTGAAATGAAAATATTTGTAATAGAAGAGTAATTCTTCCTTCTGTGTGACTTCATTGCATTGAAAAACATATATCTATAAAATTAGTGGTTGCAGTAAAATCTTTACGTTAGCCAAATATGCAGCGTCCGAGTGTATTCAAGGAATATTAGTCACTACAAATATACGTTTTTAAACTTGAAGATCGGAAATTATTAATTAGAGGATATTAGATTATAATTCTTAGAAAAGGATAATTCTTAATTTTCCTAACAGTAGCACTTGATTTCTCTTATAAAAATACTGACAAATTTATGAGTAGATTAAAAGCAGACTATATCGGCGATGATATTTGTTTTACCAATTATCTGTTTGATATTGATGATCCACCTTTCGAAATGGAAGGAATGATGAATCAAATTTATACTAATGATAGAGGTTTTTATTACAGATATACTATATCTAGCTTAATTACTCTTCAGGTATAAGAAAAAAAGAACTGAAGAACTTTGGCCTGCTGCAGGATTACGATCATCAACAGGTACTTTAATGTGTTTAATCAAATAGATCTGTGATAAAAAAAAATTCGTTTGGCTCTGAACTGGATTGATGGATTGATTTCAAGTTTTTTGGCATCTTGACATCAAAGGTCATTGCCACTGATATCGTTTGTTATAAACACAAAATAAAAGGAAATTCAAGTTGAAAAAGTTAAATATTTTTCAAATAAATCTAATAATACCGCTAGCATAGTAAAACACATTCTGCCCAATAATCTTGTCAAGAATAAACCTATTATCCTCACCTCGAGCCTCAAACAGATATTCCGTTAACGCATCAAGTACATAGTGTAATTTAATAATAGAATTAATTGATTCTGATAGAATCGATTTCATCGGATGTTTAATTATATGACAGCCATTCTATCAATAATGCATTTAATAGGATATATTCTTATGATTTGAAGTTTTTAAGAGGATTTTTTTTTTTTTACTGAGTCCTTGTCTTTTTTTTTGGTAAATCCATTTACTTCCAATTCTCTTATTCCCTAATCTTGGCTGTCTGATAATCTCTTTCCCAGTTCAATTTCACTTCGTCTTAAAACTTCTTTCATTCTTCTCATCAGGAAATTACGCTCTCTTTCTCATCAAGGATGGAAGTAATCTAATATTCTTATACTAAATTTATAATCTCATTGAGGTCGCAATTTAGTGTGACAAATATAGACATTGAATTTATATTCTTGTACTTCACAATTTAATCGTTTGGTGAAAACACTATACAATAGATTCTCCTATAAGATTCTATGAATATGTGAATTCTCTTTACTAGAGCGTTGGGTCAATACACTCCTAATAAGTCGCACAATTTCAAACATGATTCTCCAAAACGGCAGCAGAGAAGTATCTAGTATTTTCCCCGGACGATATACAAATATCTACGTCGAGGTCAGAGGCGGTCTGTGTTGGGCCAGTCAACTTACTGACTGCTAAAGGGTTTGTCGTAGGAAGAAGGAATTTATCGATAGTTTGATATGAATACATGCAGACAATCCCAAAGACAAGAAAAGCTCTTAAAAAGGGACGTAGAATTAATATGGGGAGAAAATTCTACCTCGAGCCATTGGATCTATAAAACAAGCTATTACAAGGTAAATGGGCTTGTTTACGCAGGGTTGTGGACTTCTGATGGGAAAAAAAAAAAGACTCCCAACTGTCCTTCTCGTGACCAACTGCAATATCTCTTTTCACTGTCATATGATCACGAAAAATATTTTGATAGCCATTTCAGCCAGAGAAAATGTTTACATTCCTACATATGTCTACACGATAAATTATAATGATACCGATGAGATAAGAAGGTCCATTGTATCATGGTGTCTTATTTATATGCATAACTAATTAGGCATATAATTTGAATTACTTAATTAATGTCAAAATTTTAGGTAATTTAAGTTCCATTTATCATGAGAAGCACGATGACTCTTTCTACTTACAAGTGGAATATTTCACATGACAGATTTGCTAAAATATTTATCAGGACGGATGACGATTAAATCTTCCATTGGTACAATGTCTACTCTAGTAATCGCCAGACTGGGGTTCGGGTCTCGCTCAAACTCATTAGTTCCTTTGATCGCTGCATCCTCACCATCCTTATTAGCTAAGGATAGAGGATTTGGGGCAGCCTATAGGGTCTATATGCTGAGTCATCAGCAGCCAAAGCTTGGCCCTCCCTGGTCCCTAGCTTAGGTTGAGAGGGAGCTTTGGTGCTAATCATATGTATATATGGTCAGTCTCTAGGGCATTGTCCTGCTTTCTAGAGTAATGTCACTCTTCTTTGCCTCTGCCATTCATGAACGGCCTTTAAACCTTTAAATTAATGGTCGACCTTTATCGTAGTGTCTGCACATTGTACATCTAGCATTCATTTCGAGACGGGATGAAAAGGTTAAATATATTCAATAATTTGTAGGTTGTACTAAAGGTTCTCTGAAAAAATGCTTGACGACTATGCAACTGGGATTTCTTTTTGGCATATCATTTAAATGAAGGAAAATGTGAATTTAAAACTAAATACTTAATCGTTAATCGTTGTTTGTCTCCTGTGATAAGCGAACGTGTAATTATTATAGTTAATGAATGATGCCTATTTATCGATAACTCGAAATATACTTGCGAGAGTTGTTTTTCTTAAATGAAATTAGTATTGATGCTAATCATATTACTCTCTCTCTCTCTCTCTCTCTCTCTCTCTCTCTCTCTCTCTCTCTCTCTCTCTCTCTCTCTTTATATATATATATATATATATATATATATATATATATATATATATATATAAATTTCTACCTCATACTTGGGATCGAACGCTAGCCCCTTCTAATGAAAGGCCAGGTCGAAAACAACCATGCCACGAGAGGCCATAAAAGGAAATTGGAACCTGACGCTAACTAGCTGTCCGAGGATTTACCTGGCGAGACATCAGTCTTTTACCAGCGAGTTTTACCCGATTTCCCCGGCCCACCACGTGACACAATTGGTAGTAATTCATTCAAATTACCCCTAATGAGTCAATATGGATAAATATCAACACAACATCGTGTTCAAATAGAAATAAATTTCTACCTCATACTTGGGATCGAACGCTAGCCCCTTCTAATGAAAGGCCAGGTCGAAACCAACCATGCCACGAGAGACCATAAAAGGAAATTGGAACCTGACGCTAACTAGCTGTCCGAGGATTTACCTGGCGAGACATCAGTCTTTTACCAGCAAGTTTTACCCGATTTCCCCGGCCCACCACGTGACACAATTGGTAGTAATTCCTTCAAATTACCCATAATGAGTCAATATGGATAAATATCAACACAACATCGTGTTCAAATAGAAATAAATTTCTACCTCATATTTGGGATCGAACGCTAGCCCCTTCTAATGAAAGGCCAGGTCGAAACCAACCATGCCACGAGAGGCCATAAAAGGAAATTGGAACCTGACGCTAACTAGCTGTCCGAGGATTTACCTGGCGAGACATCAGTCTTTTACCAGCGAGTTTTACCCGATTTCCCCGGCCCACCACGTGACACAATTGGTAGTAATTCATTCAAATTACCCCTAATGAGTCAATATGGATAAATATCAACACAACATCGTGTTCAAATAGAAATAAATTTCTACCTCATACTTGGGATCGAACGCTAGCCCCTTCTAATGAAAGGCCAGGTCGAAACCAACCATGCCACGAGAGGCCATAAAAGGAAATTGGAACCTGACATTAACTAGCTGTCCGAGGATTTACCTGGCGAGATATCAGTCTTTTACCAGCGAGTAACTTTTTGTTAAAGTTTCGATATTACTTATCTGATTTGTAATTTTATTCACCTCGATAAATCTGCGTACTTTTTGTTCCATATCTTTTCTCTATTTTATTCGTAACTCATCCGTTTTTTTCTTACTGGTCTCTTTTCCCAATTGAGTACCAAAGCCTTGCAGTATTCTTCTTTTCCAACAAGGGTAGGAATTTGGTTAAGAATAGAGTGGCAAGAATTATATCTCATCGTTATTCAGGTAGAGGAATCGCCATGAATATATACATACATATATATATATATATATATATATATATATATATATATATATATATATATATATATATATATATATATATATATATATATATATATATATATATATATATATATATATATATATATATGTGTGTGTGTGTGTGTGTGTGTGTGTATGTGTGTGTGTGTGTGTAGGTGATTATTTTCACAAAGGAAATCAAAGTAGTGAGAATTAAATATGAAACGTTTATGTAATCCAAAATGATATACAATAAGGCATTACTTTCAGAGACTTTAATTCCTCATGAAATAGTTTTACGATTAAACGAACAAAGCTAAACAGAATTCATTAACCCTGGAACTCAGTAAATTAGTAGTCTAATTGAAATTTTCCACTGGTTTAATTCCATGACTTTGATGGATCTTTGGTCACCTCGGAATTATCCTTCTGAGTTCAGTGATTTTCATGATCTTAGTGGTGTTTTACTCTTAGATGTCCCTGTTTACGATAAATTTATATTTTATAGAATTTATATATTTTCAAAGGAATAGTTGTTATAATCTCTGATGATAGTTATTAATAATGGTATGGATGGTAAGTACATGAATCGTCCATGTAAGTTTTCAAGGGTATCAATTATTGTAAGACTATTGGCCAGTAACTAGTTTTCATGTTCTAGTTTATTTAAGGTTGTACAAAGAAATATAACTTTTAATTCTATTTTCCAAAACTTTCTGTAAAGTCTCTCCATCTGCAATGAAAACAGAAAACCCAACACTTTCTCTTTCTTTTCTTGTGCTTATTTTTAATAAGGCAGGAAATATATCGAAAGTGGTTTATATCTATAGGAAACTCTAAATACATATAGCATTCCTCTATCTACAGTATCTATTTATATATCTTCCTGTTTTTATATCACTATTTGGTGCACGTGGTATCTCTTCTAATTATCGTAGTGTGTGTATGTTACCAGGTCAAATGTACATAAAGTCAAAATTTTATAATTATCTAATTAACCCGAGAAAAATTGATTAAACCGAAAAGGAAGCCCCGAAACAACTTGGTCATTTGGACAATGATATGGAAAGTTTGTTTTCATTAGAGCTCACATGAACGGGAACGAGTGAATATTTCACCAGGTGATTACTGGCTCTGCAATTCCATTCATTTCCGCTTTAGCAAACGATTCTAACACTTTCCCAATATCCCTAATCCGACGAGGTGGGAATCGCTTTTCGAATGCAGAAAAGCCAAAGTCAAGAAAAGAAGTCATTATAAAGACATACTCAGGTTGTGTTGATACGATAATCATACCCATTTGTTCTGTTCTTTACAAATAAAGCTAATGAGAATAGAGGAATAATTTCGTTAAATTCGGATATATTAATTGGTGGGGAAACATTTCAATATCCAACAATTAGTTATAGTTGGGTACATTATGAGGAATATATCTAAGGATTTTCTTGAATGATGTAGCATACAAAAATCTTACACAAATACACACACAATCACACACACACACACACACACACACACACACACACACACACACACATATATATATATATATATATATATATATATATATAGGTGTATATATATATATATATATATATATATATATATATATATATATATATATATATATATATATATATATATATATATATATATATATATATATATATACTAATGTATACACATACATACATATATATATATATATATATATATATATATATATATATATATATATACTATTTATCTAAATATATATATATATATATATATATATATATATATATATATATATATATATATATATATATATATATATATATATATATATATATGTGTGTGTGTAAATATATATGGGTGTGTCTATATGTGTGTGTGAGTGTAAGCAGTTTGTTTCATCTCCTTTGGTGTAATACTTTTTCCCTGGAGAAACTGTGTTAGTTAAAACGTCTAAATATTGAAGAAATATATGCACATGCGCACACTCGCAATATCCCCTTTTCGACATACTCCCTTATAATTAGCCTACAGCGGAGAGGGTGATCACGCTATAGAAGAGTTTCCTAATTCTGACTTTGTTCTTAACCCGGCCAGACGCTGATATCTGTTTAAAGGTCACTCATGAATGACAGCGGCAAGGGGCAGTGACAATGCCTAAGAGATTGACTATCTATACACATGATCAGCGCCCAAGCCCCCTCTCAACCCAAGCTAGGACCAGGGAGGGCCAGGCAATGGCTACTGATGACTTAGCAGGTAGACCTATAGGCTACCCCAAACCCTCCATCCTTGGCTAACAAGGATAGTGAGGTTGCAGACACTAATAAACTCTTGAGTCTGAGCGTGACTCTATCTCTCGTCCATCAGAACGCCAGGCAGGGACGCTTCCAATTGGCTACCACAACTCCAGTTGGGTTGACTAATGAACAGTAGATCATTATAATACAGTGAACGAATCAGCCAATAAAAATAATCGCTATATGAGTTTGCAAAAATTGACTGGTATAAATTCACCCCTATTTGTTTATTAGATTATTTATTTGTTTGTTTGTTTGTGCGGCCACTTTACACAAATATTACGGTACCGATTTTGACCAAACTTTGTAATCTTATTGGGTCTGATCCAGGGATGAATCTATAACATCTTGGATAAATTGCATCAAATTACAAGTACGCATCAGTACATTGAAAGTAATCGCAATGTTAAGTAAATAGTAAATATTGTGTTTATTTATTAGTTTGTGAACAACGTTATGCCACACCTACTAAACCAGTTTTCACAAAAGTTAATGGACATCTGGAGGTATGACGCAAGGACAAATCCATTAGAATTTGAAGAAAATATAATAAAACTGCTTGGCGCAGCGGAAGCATGCTCTCAAGTGAGTGCCTCACTAGTTGACTTCCGTATATCTTTATTACATACACCCATGCTCTAAGAACAACATTACAAAAGCGTACTAAACTACTTTTAGGGGCATGATGAATAAGTGAGAGATCTACTGCACAAATATCCTTGTCTGCTTAAAAATGTAAATTGAATTTCACTTTACTGCTCGCTAGAGACACAACAAATTATTCATATCTTGTCATATTTTACAAGATTTTTTTTTTCTTTTTTTTTCTATCTCTTCTACGACAGGATTCCTACGCATATAATCTAGGAAGAGCAAAATATCCAATATATATAAGAATTATACATGTATATTTTAAAATATTGATAAAATCAACATTCTGGTTGTTGTATTTGCGTCGGTACATCAATAAATTGACAATCTAGTATATCATTAATAATTTAGTTTCTGTTAATTTTATGTATATTGCATCAATGGTTCGACTTCTACATTTCAGTAGAATGAAACCCCAGCCAACTACTTGTAATTTGACTCTGTATTCTATAGTCCTTGAGTTGTCTTACTGTAGGCGCAAAACTAAATGTTCAAAGAAATGCTAAACCAAATACAATTACCAATTAGGTTGTATATAATGATATTTCGTATTCTAAAAGTTATGTTTGTTAGGGTACGTTATTTAACGTACCCTTGTTGGCAAGAAAATTAATTGATATCAAAATTCAATATTGAGCTTTAATCCACACTTACTGAACAAGTCCGTCGTTATTACAGAAGTACTAGACACGTATCTTAGCACAGAATGCAAGAGGTATCATGATCAGTTGGTTTTAGACCAGAAACTTTTTAAGCTCAATTTTCTTTGATTTAGAAGTTTTGTTTCCAATCATCCTGTTTTTGTGAAAGCTGCATTGCAAAGTAAAATTCACTATTGGAAATAATGATAATTCTGATCTATCTATGTAAAAATCTCTTGTCAGTATGCAATAAAATCTATGGAAAAAAACATTGAAACGTTTTATGATGTTTACCAAAACTTACATAACTGAAGGAATACAATGTCATCAGTCAGCATTATTGCAAAAATGATCCCTTTGTCACTGATTCCTTATGCATTCCAATAGTCTCTCTCTCTCTCTCTCTCTCTCTCTCTCTCTCTCTCTCTCTCTCTCTCTCTCTCTCTCTCTCTCTCTCTCTCTCTCATAACATACACCGTTAAAAAAAGAGTACTTTTAATCAGAAATTCTCGGTAAAAATACACCGTTCTCAACCATATCTCCATAAAATACAGCCGACTTTAATTTTATCTTACTTTGTTATTACCTTTAACGGGTTGATGACCGTGATATCACTCCTTTACGCCAAAATATCCGTTTTTAAAACGGTAAAAATCCTGGAATACATGTTGCCAGACATTTACCAACTTTTTAATGCAGATTTTTAACAGTGTATCTTCTTTATTTCATCAGAATTCAAATTCACTATGAAAATCAATGCCCACACCACCCTCCCATATATTTTATCAATTTTTATCATAATTATTATTGAATGCTAAGCTACAACTGTAGTTGGAAAAGCAGGATGCTATAATCCCAGGGGCCCAAATAGGGAAAATAGCCCAGAGAGGAAAGGAAATAAGAAAAAATAAAATAGTTTAAGAATAGTAATATCAAAATAAATATTTCCAATTTAAACTCTACAAACTTGAACAAAACAAGAGGAAGAGAAACTAAATAGAAAAGTGTGCCCGAGTGTACCCTGAAGCAAGAGAACTCTAACCCAAGGCAGTGTAAGACCATGGTACAGAGGCTATGGCACTACCCAAAAATAGAAAACAATGGTTTGATTTTGGAGCGTCCTTCTCCTAGAGGAGCTGCTTACCATAGCTAAAGAGTCTCTTCTACCCTTACCAAGAGGAAAGTAGCCACTGAACAAATACAGTGCAGTAGTTAACCCCTTTGGTAAAAAAGAATTATTTGGCAATCTCAGTGTTGTCAGGTGTATGAATGAGGAGAATCTGTAAAGAATATGCCAGACTATTCGGTGTCTCTGTAGGCAAAGGGAAAGAACCGTAACCAGAGAGAAGGGTCCTATTTATTACTGTCTGGCCAGTCAAAGGACCCCATAGCTCTCTAGCAGTATTATCTCATCGGGTGGCTGGTGCCCAGGCCAACCTACCCCGAGACTGGGTCGATGAGTCCTAAAGATAAAATGACCTTCGGTTGGGCACCATTGTTCTTACTGCATTTTTGTG
>NC_090746.1:104500472-104512972 GCF_036898095.1 Palaemon carinicauda | reverse complement strand
TTAATATGCCTGCCGCAAACTTTTATTGCCTGAATCTCATGACATCCACATTTATAGCAATACTTATGAGATGCAAGGTACTCAGTCCTAATTTACACCGCCATTCCCCTAGCCCTAGGAATAGCATCCCGTTTAGAATTTATTGGCTTTTTACAACCAGCTATAAGTACCTCAGATGAGTGTCTTATTAAAAACCAAGTTTCTGAGCACAAAAGAATATCACACTGTCTAGACATAACTGTAAAGTCTTAAATATTTGTATGCAGACCACGAATATTACAGTACAGTAGATGACACTGACGAAGTCTAGGACGTACTGGTCCAGGATTTCGCTCAGTTACCAGACATGATAATAATTAAAGGCAACAAAAAGTATGCATCATAATTAAACACTAAATTAATAATAATGATAACAAAAATATGCAGAGAAATGCAAATGAAATGATTGATAAAACCCCCAGACTATATATAAAAAGTTGGAAAAACGGGTCAACATGGCGGAACCAGTACATCATGTAAGACTATATACCATCCAGTTAAAAGTAATCCAATTTGAGCCTTGTACCATATGTTTTAGCCTTCAAACTATTTTTTTGATGGTTCGTTTCCATTTTTTTTTAAACATTTCTTTATTTCTAATGATGTTTACCGAAAGTACTTTTTATAAGTTTACATACCCGGACGTGTTTGTATGCATCTCGTTAGTGATGAATACCTCCAAAAGCGGTGGCAATAAAATATTTTTTCGTTACTGATATGGATTGAAAAGAAGTGAATAGAAACTGTGTGTTGCCAGCACAACCAATTAGATGTGAAAATAAATCTCTATTCTATATGAGCTTTCAGTGAGATGACATCTACCGGATTTGATATCGAGGATCTGCATCGCTGCATGTATCTGTCAAAGGATGGTTTTTTGAAATTGCGATTTAGTATTTTTGGAATACCTGTTCGACGCTTTTAACTTCATTACAGTACACCTGTAGCACATATGACTTATGAGTGATGTTTGGAATTACTTTGAATGTGAATGGTTTTTAGTTTGTTCAGTAAGCAGGGATTGGAAGATTTAGTGATAATATGAAAATAAAATAGTATCTAACAATAACACGCACAAGGTTTTAATGAATTTTTAAGTAACATTAAAGAACAGTGCTTTTCCATTCACTTTTTACCACATAAAATTATTTATTGGTCATTTATTATTGTTAAATTGTGATTTCATCACTTTTCACGTTTAAAAATAACTAACATCAATGATCATTTGAGAGTTACATGTGGAAGGATGTTATTACAATTTGATACTCTTCAAATATAAATAAACCATTCCATCACCATAAGCGTATGGATAATCAGATTCTCGAACAACCAATAAATATTGATATATATGAAATTGGATACCTATTACTCCAGCAGTCAACTATATAGATAGGAGTTCGCCGTCATGGTCCACTTTCAGTAAAAGGGAATATGATGATCCGCCTCATTCATGAGAGAGATTGATTGATGAGAGAGATGATAGTTAACTTGGTATACTAAAAAGGTATATAAGATTGTAAACTGACAACACCTGTCCTTTTCTCGCAACTCAAACGTCCAGCTACATTCGAATTCAACGACATACGAACCATTCTTCACATTGCTATTATATTAAAAAGAAGTTAGAGATCGCAGACCTCCGCTGGGCCAGCTCAGTTCCGGATGGTGATCCGGATCACCGCCAAAGTCTAATAACTTCTAAGTTAGCCCATTTCTGACATATCCTGAAATTTTCATCAAAATTCATCATTTTGAGTTAGGCTGGCGACAAACAAACAGACAAAGGTGAAAAAAAAATCTTTTTTTTGGCGAAGGTAAAAAAAAAAAAACAATTGTGGCCTAGGTTTGCTTCTCAGTAGTGACGTTAACCCATTTTTTGGGGTAAATTGAAAGGGGGGTAGCAGGTTATACTTCATGTAGGCGATTTGAGCAAACCAAATCAAACAACATAGAGGCCACAGAAGTAAAAACACGATTGAGATGGACTGAAGATATTATACGTATGCAAGAACACCGTCTCCCTCATCAGGTCTGGTACGGACAGCTCCCTAATGCACGTCGAAACCTGGGATTGGAGGGGTGCGGTTTCAACTGAAGAGATATAAAGATAACTTCAAGGCAACGCTTTAGACATGCTACATTAATCCAGAAGATATGTAAGTAAGTGCTTCCAACAGACCTCTATGGCGTCACGTAACAAAACTGGAAGATGAAAGAATCCTAGAAAGGAAACTGAACTGAGACAAGTCTCCTAAGGGAGACTGTCCTCCTACTGAACCCAAACTAGACCTACCAGATGTGCAGTATAGTGTGTGGGTCTAGAATTGGTCTACACTGTCATACACTAATTTAATAATCATCATCATAGTTATCATATAAAGAGGAGGCAGTAGTCGTCATCGACTCGGGCATACTATTCTAACTTCTTTTCCTCTTTTTTTTTGTTAAAGCTTTTATAGTTTAATAGAAAATATTCATTTTAATGTTTTCACTGCTCTTAAAATATTCTATTTTCCCTTGTTTCCTTTCCGCACTGGGCTATTTTCCATGTTGGGGCCCCCGGGCTTATAGCATCCTACTTTCCCAACTTGGGTTGTAGCTTAGCAAGTAGTAGTAATAATAATAATAATAGTAATAATAATGATAATAATAATAATATTGATATTCACAAATACACACATTCACACACACACACATATATATATATAAATATATATATATATATATATATATATATATATATATATATATATATATATATATATATATATATATATATATATATGTGTGTGTGTGTGTGTGTGTGTGTGTGTGTGTGTGTGTGTGTGCATGTGTGCGTGTGTGTCTGTGAGTGTACATATATATACACTCACATAATGTAAATTGGTGAAAAAATATTTTTCAAGCAACGTTCCATGGAGGCAGCTTTAATTTATAGTCTGTACGGATTTCATGCACATATAAATATTCAATATTTGCCCGTTGCACTGAGACCCAACAATGCAAAACCATTTTTTTCCCCAAAATATATAAAATCAAGTTAATTTCATTTGTTCCCCATTGTTTTGGAAAAGGGAATTGATATGCACGAATATGAACTCCATTACATTTCAACGAAATCTTGTCTGTAACAGATCATTTTCAGTGTTTTTTTTTTAAGGGGAATAAATATTCAAATTTCTTTTAAATGTTCTTACTAAAGAGTCTATCGGAGTGTTGAATCAGCGTTATTTATCATATAAAACAAAATAAAAATAAAATCCACTTTGCATTTCCGCTGTATTTCTTCTAAATTTTTCCCAAATGGATGTTATTTTCTGCTGGCTTTAAACATTAAACGTGCACATACACACAAACACGCACGTGCACGCCCATGCACATGCAATGCACGTCTAAGAAAGCAAAAATCATGTTTATGGGATATATAAGATTTTTCATAATTGTGACCATCATTTGAATCCAGATCTTCCCAGACAGTCCTATCCTGTTCGTAATACTATGCCTTCTCCATAATAAGGCTCAATACTACACAGTATTCTAGTGGTTTTATTCCAGCTGTAACCAAGTTGTGGAATGATCTTCCTAATCAGGTAGTTGAATGACTGTTACTTCAAAAGTTCAAACTTAAAGCGAATGTTTTTATTATGAACAGGTTGACATAAATATCTTATCATTTTTTTTAGGAAAGATTGACTGTATTGTTTGTTACTGTTCTTCAAATATTTTATTTTACGAGTTATTGTGCATTACCTGTCTTGTGTTTTATTTGTTTCCTTATTTTCTTTCCACATTTGGCTATTTTTCACTGTAGTAGCCCCTGGGCTTATAGAATCCTGCTTTTCGAGCTAGGGTTGTAGCTTAGATAGTAGTAATAATAATAATTAGAATTTTTTCCTTAATATTTCAACTTCTTTTTTACGCTGGAATATATTGAACGAAATGCAATCGCAATCCATTCCATTTCTTTAATTCAAGGAAATATGCAATATCTCAGTTAACTAAGGAATGGAAATTATTTGAAATACTAAAGTAAAATATCTGAGAGAAGCTAATTCCAGGCGTGTAGTATTTACTTGACAATGGTGAGTCATGCCCATTGCATGGAAATATGTGTGTAAACACTAATGCCATGTGAAGAGAACCTATTTAAGGCGAAAGAATTTATGAAAAAGCCTTGAGTTATAATATAACAAGAGACGATGAACTTCCTCATTAGTCCCACACACGATTCGTCTCACTAAAACTAACGAAAGACCCAATCAGATCAGAAAAAGATTAAACTCACCAGTGTGCATACATTTTTTCTCAGAGCAGCTCATAAATCTCCAATAGCACTAATCCTCATTTACTCTGAGTTATGAGCCTTGGTCTCTCTCTCCGCTTAAAGAATGATGAACGTTCTCTGAAAGTCACTTGCTGGCCTAAAAGCGCTGAGAATGTAAAAGTATTGATGATATTACAGAGACTTATCGTTTTCATGTCCTCATAAGTTTATTTCTTTAAAAAAAGGTGTAAGATAGGTTAATAGGAATCTCTCTCTCTCTCTCTCTCTCTCTCTCTCTCTCTCTCTCTCTCTCTCTCTCTCTCTCTCCATATATATATATATATATATATATACATATATATATATATATATATATATATATATATGTATGTATATATATATATATATATATATATATATATATATATATATATGTATGTATATATATATATATATATATATATATATATATGTATGTATATATATATATATATATATATATATATATATATATATATATATATATATATATATATATATATATATACATATATATATATATATATATATATATATATATATATATATATATATATATATATATATATATATATATATATATATATATATATATGGTAAATGATGATCGAATTAAAACTTCATATGTATATACATTTCACATACATTTATCTATCTATCTATCTATCTATCTATATATATATATATATATATATATATATATATATATATATATATATATTTATATATATATATATATATATATAACGGATTTTAGGCGAAGCAAAAAATCTATTTTTGGGTGAGGTAGCCATGTCGTCCTGGTGGAAGTTCCTATTAAGTAGCTTTCTAAAGTATATTTGACTACAGTGATATTCCCAGAGAATTTTACCTTAAGGTATCCAGAATTCTAACTCCTGGAGCGAATATCCCTAAATAATCTCACAGGGATATCGCATAATATCAGAGGACGTATTCTTAACATGTCACATAGCTATCTTTGCCCCGAACAGTATTAACGCCTTGAGGGGGATATAGTGACAAGAATCCGAAACGAGAATGAAAAGAGAGCCGCTCAAAAGGCATCTCTCGTATTCCGTTTCCATTGTGTATCTGATGAAGGCGGTAGCGCCCTCTTTATTCCTTGTATCGATATACGAGGTGGTACAGATACTGTATTATAGGGAGGGGTCAATAAGCCCTTTTACAATAAAAGGAAGGGCGGGTCCATCAGGACGACATGGCTACCTCACCCAAAAATAGATTTCTCGCTTCGCTCAAAATAAGTTTTTTTGGGCTCAGGCCATGTCGTCCTGATGGAAGTTTACCAGAGCATTACTGTATATGTGGATTCCCAATCAGTGCCGTACTCTCAAGAAAGTATTTTCCTGGTCCGTCTAGACCTAAAGACCTATGATGTTACCGTCATACATCATTTCATCTAAGCATGAACTATGTTAGTGCTTCCTGCCCCCTACAGGGATGAGTCATACTAGACTCTGGAAAAGTCTCGAGGAGTACATAAAAACTTATGGATGACAAAATGACAAGCTTGTATAGTGGTCTCGCCCTATACATTATGAAGCAAAGTTTGTATAAGAGTCGCCAAAGTCAGAATGAATTGTGACACCTTCCCCAAAGTGACCACTCTTAATGACTATTGGATAATGGTTGTATCCGCATAGAAACAAATTTTGCCTCTTTGCCACCAACCCATTAGGGTACCACGTCAACCCTTCCAAGGAAGAGTTAGAGTGAGAGGACTTTTGCTTGAATCAGGGAACAGTCTCGAAAGACATACCATGATATAAGTATCCATATTTTAATCTTAATGCTCGGTACATTTCTAATAAAATGAGTGTGGGCGAAAAAGACGCAGGGTTCACTATGAACTAGTTTATTAAAATTTAATAAACGAACATATCAGATCACATTTATAAAATTTATAAAATGTTGATGATATGTGTAAAAGCATAAGGAAAAACAGTCAACAGAAAATATTGTTTCATCTACTAGGAAACAGATTTGCCACTTCAATAGAACTATTAATAATAGGGATATAGTCTGTATACTGTTTACATACACTAGCGTAAAAAATGCTTGGCACAAGTGTCCGTATTATGCTATAGATTACCGACGTCAATGAAACAGTTTGTAAGGACACTTTTATGTCCTATCGCTCAGCGTGTAGTAACATATAGTGACTACACGCGCACCCTCTTAATTAATCGTCCCAAATTAATTACACTATTCCTTGCAGACTTAAAACAGAAGATTAAAGAATACTACCTGCTGCTACCACAGATCTCATAAGTTGCTCCACTTGCTTCGCATTGTGCATAAAGAACGCCTTTGATGACTACCAGCCGGTGTGCAAACAAGGATGTTCAAAGTCCATATAATTAAAGAAATTTTATGGAAGAGGCAACTTTCCTCGGATCATGACTAACGGGTGTACTGTCTGGATCCGTTCTGTGTATAACACGGGTGAATTTTGCCCTTAGTTATAGATAACTTTCAACCCAGGGTTTCTCTTCTGAACAGCTGTCCTCCCTTAAAGTCTGAAGTTCTATGAAGATAGACCTTTAGGCACTCCACTGGACATAGAGATACATCTTCCTCCAAAGGGCATATTGTCTAGGGACCCCACCTGTTGGTGGGTAGCTTGTTCCTGGTAAGAAACGTTGGGTCTGGAAATAGATTCAGTTCTCCCTCCAAGAACTGGACGTGGCCTTCCTTTGTAGAGAGAGCCACTATTCCCTAACTCTGGCCCCCAAGGCGAGTACAAACAGAAATATGACTTAAATTCAAAACCTTCTAAGAACATTCCTCATTGTTCATTATTTATACACAATGAGGAATCATATCTAATGACCAAGCAAATGGTCTTTGGAAGCGCTGAAGGGCTAGTTCATCAAGAACATCATTAGAAAGGTAAGGCATATGGTATCTGACTTGTCAATGTAGGCTTGAATAATAGAATTGTGTAGGCTGCTAAACCTCGCTCATGAAGGTGAATGAAGAATGATAAATAGGAATCTGTCGGAATTTCTTTCGGTTTCTTCGCCTTGACAAAGGATAGCTATTTCTTCCCTGAAGCCTCATAATGTCTTCTGGTTTCCTCCAAAAGTCTAAACCGACTTTTAAACACCGAATCTTTTTCTCATCGTTAAGGAGAGAAAATCATGAGATGTAAGCTCCGTGTTTTCTGTGATGGAGCGAAGACAGTCGACTTCTGTACTTGCTGAGACAGGGATGGATCCAGTAGCAGTACGAATTTTAGTCGTAGTTCCAATGCCAGAGGGAACAACACTCTATTTGGCCACTTGTTGGCCACTATTGCAGCTTTCCCTTTGAAGGATCTCAGCATATCGAGGACCTTCAAAAGGAGGTGTGCGGAGGGAACAGATAGATACAGGACCATCTGATCCAGTCCAGGGACATAGCGTCCACTGCCTCCGCTAAGGGATCCTTGTAAGGGGACACGTAACAAACTTTTTTCTTGTTGTCTTTCATCGCAAAGAGATCTATCTGCAGCTCTGGGACTTGACTCGAGATGAAGGAGAACGATCCTGCGTCAAGGGACCATTCTGACTCTATAGCTGTAAACCTAGATAGAGCGTCGGCTGTCACATTGTGGAACTCTTGAATGTGAACTGCTGACGGGTGCCATTTCTTCGCACGTTTGATGCGTATTTTCTCCAGACTCCTGTTGCATCATTAAGCTGTGCCCTTAGCACTGGATCTGTTATCGAAGCAAACTGTAGAGAGCCCAGCACTCTCTCCTGTTTATGTCTTGGTATACGTTTGGATTTCAATAGTCTCTTGACAGATCCTGCTATTTCTTTCCTCTTCTTACTAGGAATGGAAAGCCGATGTGACTCTAAATACCAGTGGATTCCCAACCACCAAAATTTTTGAGCTGGAGATAGACGAGACTTTTTGATGTTGATCTTGAATCCCAGATGTTCCAGGAACTGGATCACTATCTTAGAAGCTTGCATGCATTCTCTCCTGGATGCTGCCCACACCAGAGAGTCGTCCAAGTAGGCTACTACTTGGACCCCTTTTAACCGTAATTTATGGACGGCTGCGTTCGCGAGCTTCGTGAAAATCCTTGGGGCTATTTTTAGCCCAAAAGGCATGGTTTTCAAGGTGTAAAGTTATCAATGTAACTTGAAGCGTAGGTAGGGGAAGAGGTGACGATTAATTGGAACGTGCCAATAAGCGTCAAACAAGTCTATAGACACAGCATATGCCCAGAATGACTGAGTTTTCTGAGTCCTTCTTTGGAACACAAAACAGCCTTCCTTGGAATTTGATGGACTTAAACTTCCGAATAACTCTTTTGACTAAGAGCTCTCGGACATA
Organism: Palaemon carinicauda; assembly: GCF_036898095.1. Classification (NCBI taxonomy): domain Eukaryota; kingdom Metazoa; phylum Arthropoda; class Malacostraca; order Decapoda; family Palaemonidae; genus Palaemon; species Palaemon carinicauda. The sequence continues at coordinate 104,504,280 of NC_090746.1, read as the reverse complement.
TTCTTCCAGAGCGGGGGTTGAGTGTTGGAAGAATTGAGGAAAATGAGGTGGAGGACTGCTCCAGCTCCAATCTAGTCCATTCTTATTTAGGCTGTGGGTCCAGAGATCGAAGGTCCAGCAATCCCTAAAACTCTGTAATCTCCCTCCTACTGGAAGTATCTACTTCTGCTGTTGTGGACCTGAGCCCTTGCCTTCTTGACCGCGTCCTCCCCTGGATCTCCTTCCTCTTGAAGGGCGTCTAGAGGAACCTCTGGCTGTTCCTCTGGCTCTCGAACGAAAGAAAGAAGTCTGCCTTTCGGAGGCTGGGTTAAGAACTGGCGACTGTGTCGCCGTTTGTTGAGGTACCAGCTGGTAAGGGGTTAGAGGTTGTGCCACTATCTGAGGCACCGCCGTCACAGGAAGTTGTTGTTGATGTTGCTGGTGGTAGGGTTTAGCCAGCTGAGGGAATGGCCTAGGCCTTTTGTCTACTACCTCTTTAACCACTGCATTGGGAAAGAGGTCTTTACCCCAAATAGGAGAGGAGATCAATTTCCTCGCTTCGTGCCTCACCGCAACCGATGCGAACATGAACTCTCTACAGGCTCTCCTAGCTTTAATAAAGCTATAGAAATCCTTCGTAACTGTGGTCAGATGGGTTTTGGCCACAACCATGAACATGTCCTGGTTCTTGGGGTCATTTGCCATCGTTTCTAGCGTAGTTTACAACGACATCAATGCCGCAAGTGTTTCCTTTGTCTCTTGCTCTCTACACAAGAAAACCTCTGACAGTTTTGGAAGTGCCTTACCGAACTGGCGTTCCGCAATATCAGCTTCCAGTTTCCTGACTGAGAAGGTAAGGTGTACGTCCTTCCAGTCTTTTTGGTCCAAGGGCAAGGTCAGAGATAATGCCTTGCACTCCTCCAAGGAGAGGCATGTTTTCCCTGCCTCCACCGCTTTTAAGGCAGCCTCATATCCCTCTTCCAAGAAGGGAAAGGCTCTGGTAGAAGAGGCCACAAAGGAGGGAAGCTTCTTACTCAAGGCGGGCACCTTTAAGTTAGTGAAGCCCCTCTCTTTCATCGAGCTTGTTAGTAATGTCTGAGCTTTACTATGGTCAAAAACTATGACCTCCGGCTCCGTCTCCTCCTTTAAGGCTGGCTCCTTCCTAAGACGGACATAGCAGTCTGGATAAAAATCTTTGTTGGGCAAAAATTCCATTTCTTCCAGGGGAATTGCTCCCAACTTTTCTGAGATCAAGATCTCCCCGGTTGTCATTGGCATGTGTTCGGCATACCTGCAAGGATTGGTATTCGAGCACAAGGGAAGATCCTTCACGCTGAGCCGCTTCTGGGGCCCACGTGATGTTTCAAGTCTACGTAACTCCAGTTTCATTTCAGCTTCCTTCTCATCATTCTTCTTTTGAATTTGTTGGATCATCTCAACAATGGAAGAAAGAGTCCTTCCCCGTTCATCTGGGATAGCAGACGATGTAGAAGGAACAGGTTCTGGGTCTGGAACCGACGTAACCGACACTTCGTCGATTTCTTGCTCTTCTACTTGAGGAGTCTGAAACAGCTCCTTCCTCCTGACCTTCTCCTAGAAGGTCCTTCTTAGTTGAATCCGACAACTCCGACATCCTATTGTCCAATTGGATGTCTTGAAGGGTGGCTAAGACTTCAGAGTCTACCGGATTCAGGGCAATTGGTATCTCCACCTGAGGCTGGGGATGATTGCATCAGACGATGCTTTAGGGAAAAGGTAGGCCCTCATCTTTTCATTTGTAAGGTAGGGACCTGAGGTGTTTTTCTGAAAACCCCTCACCCAGGATCGTAACATTTCCCTGGCAGCATCCCTTGACTCTGTTGACTTAGGGTCGTCGAAAGCCTCGGTAATCAGGTTAGAACAAACTGTACAAACCTGAGGGTCTCAATAGCGGAGAACACCTCTGGAGGCTGCGCATGCTGTGTGCCTACTGCAATATTGATGTCCACAGAAGTTCTTATTGCGGACATTAAAGAACACACTCCCGCACTTCAGATGGTCCTCCTGTAAAGAGAAGAAAAATCCATGAGTATCAAGTGAAGGCTTTTCACTTATATTGAAACATTTAGCTTATATAGAAAAGCTATAAAAGAAAGAAGGAAAGGCACATACTAGTATTTCCTGTTCAGTCAATTGCTGTAACCTCCCAAAATATTAAAACTAAGGTTAATTCTATACTAGAATAGCTTATGTAATTTCGTAAACGAAAATTTAATGTGTAGTTTAATATATGGGATTGGAAGAATACAGAAAGAACTCACTTTCTATATGAAGTACGGTCTCAACAAAAGGCTGTACAAGATAACATTAAGTATGATGAAGAACTTTAGTGCTATCACAAACTCTGTACAGCAGTCTCTATTAATGCAGTGTGTACTACACTACGAATATAGCAACTACTGTACATCGCATGTTATTGTGCCGCCGGCAACTACCCCCTTTATAGATCAAAGACATACTATCTTTAACTAATAGGCGGCAGCCCTCTGATTCTCGACTGTGTGCCGGCCGGCAATCATTGCCAGCCGACGACTGAAAACACTAAAACCAGGCTGACGTCTGCTAATCGTAACGGCCAGCGGATTTGGGCTGTGATTCCACTGCCGGCCGGCAAAGGAAACAAAACCATGCCCGCCGACAGTAGCCAAGAACCAGAGAACCTCCACCTGCCCCGGCAGCCGGGTTAGGGGTGCAACACAATAGTCAGAGAAACAGTATGAATGTAGGGTTATAAGGCGGCATGCCATACGACCTTCCATCCAGAAAGAGTGAATTATGGAAGGGGAGAATGTAGCATTCAGGCTTCCAAAGAATCCACAGCTTGCCGGGCTCTACCGGCAGACATGGAAGAGAGACCTAGGGAGGTCTGGGGTTCACTCTGCAAAGAACAAAGGGTCTTTGCCGGCCGGCACCTAACGCCGGTCGGCAGGGAGCTGAGTCGGTCCTCCATCCTAACATATATTAGGCACGGAAGAAGGACTAAGTCCAGGAAAAAGAAAGGAAAGAGAGGTGGGGAAGGGATAAGGGTCCTAAAGACTTTGTTCTAGCAAGAGACACACTCAGCAGTTAGGGAGCTCATCCTAACCAAGAGTTGTCCATTAGGGAGGAAGACTGGCAAAGCTTGCTACCCTCCTCCCAACCAGAACAAAGTTAGGAGAAGTTATTTCGTCGGGCAACCGAGAAACTCATTCCCCAGCCAGAGAAAAAAAACGACACAGGACAGTCTGCTAGGCCATAGAGGAAGGAATCATCAGAATCCTTCCGACATGGACTAGGGAAGCAAAGCTTCTTGTGTCCGCCCCTAACCTAGCAAAGGAGACTCATTCTCCATGCTAAGAAGAAGCAGACCACAGACTAAAATCTCTGATATTCTGCCCAAACCCAAAAACCAGTCACTCTAGTTACCAGGACAGGGCAGAAATATCCTAGAATAGTAATACCTGAATTAATATACAGGTAGAACCACTAGGATTAAACCCAGGGCTTTCAGAGGGAGAGAGCGATTGAACTTGGCCTCCGGAGGAGAAAAGAAAAATCGGGGATGTGCGAAAGTATACTACTGTACCTAGAATACTAGCTAGGTAAGGTGAGAATCGATTACCTAAATCACCGCAACTCTCTCGTATACAATCTTGGAATAAAATTCAACAATATTTTACATGTATGAAATATTTGGCTATAGCTTCAATAAAATAACACTCGGAAAAAATTATACCATGCATGAAAGTACTAGTGCCAAACGTCTAGGCTACGAAGCCTCGCGAAAGGCAGGATCGGTACCTCGACCTGT
>NC_090746.1:104485472-104487972 GCF_036898095.1 Palaemon carinicauda | reverse complement strand
GTGTTTATGGTAGCTGAAGTCCCACTGATTACCGCCCAATTTCCATAACCCCCATATTATCTAAAGTTTTTGAACGTCTTCCAGCAAAACGTCTTAATAGTTTCGCTGAAAGTAATCATCTATTCCCTAGTTTGCAATTTGGTTTTCGTAAAGGCCTTGGAGCATGTGATGCTATTCTTACAATCTCCGATGCTGTACAGAAATCCTTGATTGTGGTCAGGAAGTACGTATGACTGGCCTTGATTTTAGTGCTGCCTTTGACCGTGTTAATTATGAGGCCCGTGTTTTCAAACTCAAACAGTTGGGAGTAAGAGGGTCGTTTCTTAGCATTATTATGGATTGTTTAAATAATAGATCTCAAAGAGCTTTTGTTGATTTGCACCATAGTGAGTATACGAGGTAGTGTTCTTGGTCCATTACTTTTCATACTATATACACATGACATGTGGTTTGGCCTAGAAAACAAACTTGTTACATATAGAGATGATGCTATTTTCTTTGCATCAATTCCATCCCCTGAGTGTAGATCTGGGGTTGCTGAATCCCTCAATAGAGATCTAGCTAAAATTAGTGCATGGTGCAAATTATGCAGCATGAAGTTGAATCCTAACAAAACTTGAAGTATGATTGTAAGTAGGTCAAGGACAGTGGCTCCTCAGCATCTAGATCTCAGTTTTGATAAAGTTTCTTTAACTTTGTATGACTTTTTAAAAATTTTAGCTGTGATTCTCGACCGCAAATTTACTTTGGAGATTGTTCTGTCTGGTCTTCCGCTGCTGATTCTCATCTTAATTTGTTGAACAGAAACTTACGGTCTATTAAATTTCTCATTACTGATCTAGATATTAATCTTTGGCACCGTCGTTCAATTAGTTCATTATGCATGTACATCCTTTACATTCAGATCTTCCTGCACAATTCCCTCCTGTTCATAATACTAGACAGGCATTTAATTCTATTAGCCTGGCCTTCTCCATCGAGAAGTTTTATTCCAGCTGTGACCAGGTTGTGGAATGATCTTCCTAATCGGGTAGTTGAATCAGTAGAACTTCAAAATTTCAAAGTTGCATCAAATGTTTTTATGTTGAACAGGCTGACGTAAGTCTGTTTATAGTTTATATATGACATATTTGTTTTGACGTTGTTACTGTTTGTAAAATGATTATTGTGAATTTGTTCTTATCATTTAATTATTTTCTTATTTGCTTTTCTCACTGGGCTATTTCTCCCTGTTGGAGCCTTTGGGTTATAGCATCTTACTTTTCCAACTAGGGTTGCAGCTTGGCTAGTAATAATAATAATAATAATGATAATAATAATAATAATAATAATAATAATAATAATAATAATAATAACTTATTCAACCAATAAATCAATTTTTTATCATCTTTTTTTTTTCATCTATGTACAAATTGGTATTCACTTCTGATTTGTCCCCTATCAAGGGTATTGAATTTCTGTTGGCTTCAGATTTACATCCTCCTTATCTTCGAAAAAGTTTGTAATTGGAAATGACTGAAATTAAGAGGAAAGCCTTCTTCAAATAACTTGTAATGAATGAAAAATATGGAAGAATGTGTGGAAAGGATAGATTATGTCTGAAGCAGAGAGAGAGAGAGAGAGAGAGAGAGAGAGAGAGAGAGAGAGAGAGAGAGAGAGAGAGAGAGAGAGAGGGGGGGGGGGAGGGATGGTGTGCCTGGAGAAACAATGATTGTACGGGTGTGACGCTAAAAGTCAACATGATTTTATCAAAGATATCAGTAACAATACATTAGCCTCCTTCATTAAGGATGACTTCAAAGCCTATTTCTAATTGAATATCTGAAAGATAAGAAAGCCCTACTACATTAGAGCAAGCAAAGTTCCATTGTTTGTCATTTCCTTTTATATCATAAAAACAAGAAATAAAATTGCACATTATTGCACATTATATTACTTTTTTCTTTTACTAATATAACGAAAAAACTATTTCCCTCACGGACATAACTTGCAGATCACTTTTAAATATGGACAAATTTTTGAAAACTTAAAACACGTAAGGTTTCTAATTACGTATTACATGCATCAAGTCGTCACTTATTACAGCGTTATTACTTTCAGATTTTAAAGATACTAGTAGCAAGACTTTACAACATATCAAGTTACGTGTAGGATATTGTAACTACAACATTCTTTGTAAATTTATACAAATATCTCACACAAATTCACCATAATCTAACATAAGTGAGAGATCATCATGATTGAAAACTAGCCTTTTGTCTCATGAATGAGATTATTTGGGTAACCCTTATTCTGAACCGTATTTAGCCTCTTTTTATAGTTTATATTTGAGAGATTTATTTTAATGTTGGTACTGTTATTTCCGTGATTTCATTACTCCTCTTAAGTTTATTAATTTCCTCATTTCCTTTCCTCACTGATATATTTTTCCCTGTTGGGCCTCAAGCATAGTACTTTTCCACTTAAGGTTGTAGCTTGGTCATTAATAATAATAATAATA
>NC_090746.1:104475472-104477972 GCF_036898095.1 Palaemon carinicauda | reverse complement strand
CCTAATATCATAAACGCTTTTTCGTATAATAAAGCATCACAGTTTTTTTAATATATCCTGTGGTAAACATGACTGTGAATTACTTTACTAATTCATTATTTTGTTATTCATTTCTCCCTTTTATTTGTTTCAGCATCACGGGCATTTAGGTCTTTTTTTTTAATATTTCAATTTTGCTTTTTTTATCTTCATATTTTCATTTGATTATAATCTAATCCTTAAGAGTATTTTTTTTTTTACTTTCGTCTTACTAACATCAATTTTTCATTTCATTTCTAGTTTCCAAAAAAAAAAAAAAAAGAGTATCTCGTGGAAATTGTTCTCTTCTATTTTCTCGTCTTTACATTCATATTCTTTCTCCTGTTTTTATGGAGAAGAATCTTTCTGGGAATGTGATAAGGAAAGGAAAATGATTACAACTGATCTGGAAAGGCTCTGGTTGGAGAGGCTACAAAGGAGGGAAGCTTCTTACTCAAGGCGGGTATCTTTGAGTTCGTGAAGCCCCTCTCTTTCATTGAGCTTGCTAGTAACGCCTGTGCTTTACTATGGTCAAGAACTATGACCTCCTTCGGCAACGTCTCCTCCTTTTAGGCTGGCTCCTTCCTAAGACGGACATAGCAGTCCGGATAAGAATCTTTGTTGGGCCAAAATTCCACCTCTTCCAGGGGAATTGCTCCCAACTTTCCTGATATAACGATCTTCCCGGTTGTCATTGGCATGTGTTCGGCATACCTCCAAGGATTGGTATCCAAGCACAAAGGAAGATCCCTCACGTTGAGTCGCTTCTGGGTCCCACGTGATGCTGCAAGTCTACGTATCTCCAGTTTCATTACAGCTTCCTTCTCATCATTCTTCTTTTGAATTTGTTGAATCATCACAACAATACAAGAAAAGAGTCCTTTCCAGTTCATCTGGGATAGCAGACGATGTAGAGGGAATAGGTTCTGGGTCCGGAACCGATGTAACCGACACCTCGTCGATTTCTTCCTCTTCTACTTCAGGAGCCTGAGACAGCTCCTTCTCCTGACCTTCTCCTAGAAGGTTCTTCTCTGTAGAATCCGACACCTCCGACATCTTATCGTCTAATTGGATGTCTTGAAGGGCGGCCGAGACTTCAGAATCTACCAGATTCTGGGAACTTGGTGTCTCCACCTGAGGGTGAGGAATGACTGCATCAGCCAATGCTTTGGGGAAAAGATAGGCCCTCATCTTCTCATATGGAAGGTAGGGGCCTGAAGTGGTTTTCTGAAAACCCCTCACCCAAGTTGCTAACTTTTCCCTGGCAGTATCTCTTGATGCTGCCTCTTTAATCAGGTTAGAACATACTGTACAATCCTGAGGGTCCCAATACCGGAGATCACCTCTGGAGGCTGCGTATGCTGCGTGCCTCCTGCAAAACTGATGTCCACAGAAGTTCTTGCTGCGGACATTGCAGAACACACTCCCGCACTTCCGATGGTCCTCCTGTAAAGAGAAGAAAAAACCATGAGTATCAAGTGAAGGTTTTTCACTTATATTAGAACCTGCAGCTTACACAATATAGCTATAAAGGAAAGAAGGAAAGACACATACTTGTATTTCTTGTCCAGCCAATTGCTGTAACCTCCTAAGATATTAAAACTAAGGTTAATTCTATTCTAGAATACTTTATGTAATTTCCTAAATGGAAATTTAAGGTATAGCTCACACCTTGAAATAAAGTTTTAGTATACAGGATAGAATGAATACAGAAAGAACTCACTTTCTATATGTATAGTACGGTCTCAACAAAAGGCTGTACAAGACAACATTAAGTATGTTGGAAGAACTTTATTGTCACAACAAACTCTGTACTGTAGTTTTATTAATGCAGTGTGTAATACACCACAAATATAGTAACTACTGTACATCGCATGCTGCTGTGCCGGCGAGCACACGCCGGCACGTGCATTTACCCCAGTATAGTTCAAAGATGTACTTCCTTCAACTAATAGGCTGCAGGTCACTGGTTCGTAAATGTGTGCCGGCCGGCAGCTGAAAACACTAACACCCGGCTGCCGGCCGCTAATCGTAGTAGCCAGCAGATTTCGGGATGTGTTCCCATTGCTGGCAGGCAAAGGTAGCAATACCCATGTCTGCCGGCAGTGACTAAGAACCAGAGAACCACCACCTGCCCGGCTGCCGGCTGTTAAGCCGGCCGCAGGGCTAGGGTCACAAAACACTAGTAAGAGAAACAGTATGGATGTAAGGTTATAAGGCGGCATTGCCATATGACCTTCCATCCAGATAGAGTGAACATATGGAAAGGGAGAATGTAGCATTCAGGCTTCCAATAAATCCATAACCTGCCGGACTCTATCGGCAGACATGGAAGGGAGACCAAGGGAGGTCTGGGGTTCACTCTGCAAAAGAAAAAGTGTCTCTGCCGGCCGGCATAGAGCTGAGACGGTCCTCCATCCTAACCTACACTAGGTGCGGAAGTAGGACTGTGGCCAAGAGATGCAATGGCTAGGCCATCACT
>NC_090746.1:104460472-104470472 GCF_036898095.1 Palaemon carinicauda | reverse complement strand
ATATGTAGCATAAACTTCAGAACTGGGAAGCAGATTCCACGCCAGTTCCTTACAATGTCAAGCAAGCGACCTAAGTATGGTAGACCGGCTGATGACACACGGAATGATGCATTCATAAAAGTCGCAGAGTACCTCAAAGCCAATGACGAGGAACAGACAACGATACCGGATCTCATAGGAAAAATGGGGGAATTTCTTCTTGGACCTGATTGCACACCTTAGGGATTCACTTACATGAAGGAATGTATACAAAAGCACTTTGGTCAGGATATCACCATCGCAGAAATAAATGGCAAAGAGAATGTTGTGACCTTTCGCCACAGGGCCTCTGCGATCATTCACGAATTCCATCAAAGGCCAAAGGAGACATCATATGAAGCTGAAAAGATGAGACTGATTAAGACGGCAGCAAAACTGATCAAAAGTGATGTGAAATCCGTACAACAGTCAATAGATATGTACCCATGTACAACTGAAATGTCCTCAACAGAAGAAGCCATGTCGTTCCTACCCGAATCACTAAAACTCCTTCTTCAAACACTCTTTGTGGGCCGAGATGCTGATAGAAAAGTCGGTTCTCTAGGGCAAGCTATCATGCAGGCAATTCGGCCCCGAGTGCTGCTGGCACCCTTACAGATAGGACTGGGTGTACAGATGCACCATCATTTTGCATCAAAGTTCTTGATCGACACGCTCCATGCCCACGGATATTGCAGTTCCTATCGTGAGATACAAAGGTATGGCAGAGTGCAGCAGTTGTACTAGGGACAGACATACCAAACTACCGGCCAGAGCAGTTCATCCAATATATGGCGGACAATGTCGATCACAACATCCGTACAATAGATGGCCTCAGCACATTCCACGGGATGGGAATGATTGCGCCTGTCACTCCAGGTACCAGGACATCAACAAGAGTGCCACGTGTGTCTGTGACACTGAAGGATGTTGTAGCTGTGGGCAGAATAAACATCCGACATCTGACAACACCTTGCGATGGGCTAGATACTCTGAGGTATGAGGTTCTACAAGATGAGATGGAAAAGGACAGATCTACCAACCTTGACCTCCTCTGGAAGCTGTCCCTCACATTACGCTTACCACGACCAGCATGGTCTGGCATGATGCAAGCCGTGCACAATGGTGTACATACAGGTCAGTCTACAGTCTTCCTGCTTCCCATGATCGACATGAACAGCAGTGATCCAACTTGCATCTATTCAACATTGACTTTTCTATCTGAGCACGCCAAACAGTACAACGCAAAGGTCATCATCACATATGACCAACCACTTTGGTGGAAGGCGCTTACCATCATCGAAAGTCAATCGGAGGGCAGTGACTTGCGTAAGATTGTACTGCGCATGGGGGGCTTCCACACGTTGATGAGCTTCTTGGGGAGTATTGGAAATATCATGTCAGTATCTGGACTGCGCTCTGTTATGGAACTGGTGTATGCCGAAAACACTGTAATGCACATGCTGTCTGGCAAGGCATATGACCGAGCTATCCGTGGGCATCTCTTGGTTGATGCAGCACTGAACACTCCCCTCGCAGAAAGGATACTTGGTACGCTAGGGCCTACTTGTTCGCAGGCTAAGAATGATGGTCCTCAGGGTATTGTAGAAGATGACGAACCAAGTGAAGACCAGATAATGCAAAGCATAGATGATGCACAGGCAGCCATAGATCCACATGATACCGAGTCAGGGTCGCAAAGTGTGGGAGCTGGACCAATTGACCTGTGTGAGCTGTGAGAGCTGTATGATTCATTGATGAAGGGTAACTGTTCTACTGAAGATATCCTTTCAGCCCCGGTTCTGGACTCTGTTCGTGACATCATGAATGTTGCCCGACAATCGATGAAGGATCTACGTACTGCACAGCTATGGCTGCAATACATGGATATGATTGACATATTGAGGACATTCCTGAGGTCGGAACGCACTGGTGACTGGCGTCTGCACGTGCACGCTTTGCACGACATGTTGCCCTACCTGGCCGCTGCAGGCCACAATCTCTAAACCAAATCTATTTACGTCTACCTGCAGGGACTGGCACAACTGTCTATTCAGCAACCAGAGGTCCACGACCAGTTCCAGAATGGATATCACGTAGTGCGGCGCTCAGATCGGTACTGGGCCGGCTTGTCCACAGATCTTCTGATCGAGCAAGTGCTCATGAGAAGTGTGAAAACCACAGGGGGACTGACAAGGGGCCATGGCATGAGCGAGTCGCAAAGGATCACGTGGCTGCTGTCCACCCCCATATGTGCAGAGGTCTACATGGCCTTGCAAGACTACACATCAGTGCCGTATGGGATCACTGACCAGCACAAAGAACAAAGAGCAGCTCGACAAGCACGGGACACAGATGACACGCACAAACTCATTGGCTACCTGTCATCAAAGGATCCCTTTGGAAACGATCCAACTCTGCAAAGTATTGACACTGGCATCACAGCTGGAGATTCGGTCAATGCTGACCAAGCAGCGTCAGTGGGCAGGAAGATCTTAGATGGAATGGTTGGCAAAAAGGTTCTTAATCACACGTTCAAGAAAAAAAAATCAGGTTGTGACTTTAGACACACGTCCATAAGTGAAAAATGGCAAAGAATCTGTTCTGATAGATCCACAACTGTTGTTCCAACGTCTGAGTACGGCAGGATCACGCTGTGATGACCTCACTGATGTCTTCAAGTACGAACTATGCAGTTACCCACCAGCACTGTTTCAGACCATTGATATCCTGCTTGAGGCCGACAAGCCAGCGCTAGCCGAGGCCATTTGGAAACCACTCCCCCTTGCCGTTCGCAACACAGTGCTGCCACAGAATGTGCAATATGTTCTGGATGGTGGGTCATTGTTACACAGAATTCCTTGGAATTTTGGCGAGACCTATGAAGGAATCTCCACTCACTACATACGATATGTTGGAGACAGGTATGGTAAAACTGTCATAGTGTTTGATGGATATGTGAGCGCACCCTCCACCAAAGAGATAGCGCACAGCAGGCGCGTTCGATCTCACAGCAGTCCCCTTGTCAACTTCACAAAGGACATGGTATGTACTATGAAGAAAGATAACTTCCTTGCCAACTAAACAAATAAACAAAGCTTCATCAATCTACTGAGTGATGACCTTCAACGGCAGCACAACGATGTTCTTCATGCCAGGGCAGATGCAGATGTCCTCATAGTGGAGACAGCCATTGCATGTGCAAACACCAAGGACACCGTGGTAGTTGGCGATGACACCGATCTTCTTGTTCTCCTATGTAGTCGTGCAGGGCCCACTTCACACAACCTGTTCTTCCGACCTGAGCCTAAGCTGACGTCAAGGAGGCAAGCAAGATGTTGGAATATCGAGCAAGTGCAAAAGACACATGGACGCCATGTGTGTGACAAGCTCCTTGTGGCACATGGACTCCTGGGTTGTGATACCACGTCAAGACTGTACTCCATTGGCAAATCAGCAGCTTTGAAGAAGCTGAACTCAGTGCGTATTTCTCTGGCCTTTTAGCAACGTTCAACACTCCTGGAGCGTCGAAAGAGGATGTCATGACAGCTGGAGAGAATGCCGTAGTTTGCTTGTACAATGGCCAGCCCGGGGAAACGCTGGACATACTAAGGCTTCAGCGCTTCTGCCAGAAGGTTTCAACAAGCACTGTCAGAGTTGAGCCTCGTACCCTGCCCCCTACATCAGCATCTGCAAAGCAACATTGCCTACGGGTGTATGTTCAGGTTCAGCAGTGGCAAGGAGTTGGCATGGATGCCAATGGTTGGGGATGAGCTATCCGTGACGAGAGAATGGTTCCCGTTATGACCGAGATGAAGCCTGCTCCAGATTACATGCTAGATGCCATCCACTGTGGCTGCAATACAGACTGCAGCACCCGACGATGCAGCTGTCGCAAGTACAACCTGGAATGCTCTTCCGCCTGCAGTGAATGCATCGGACTTCACTGTTCTAATGTGACCTTGCCAGAACCAGAAAGTGATCCAGAAGAAGAATGCGCTCTTGCTGGTCCTGAAGATGAATAAACATTTGTCAGTGTGGTCTGGTACATGGAGATGTCTTGGCAACATGATTAGACTTGACTCTCAGTTCATTCAACTCTTGATCCTTGGTCATGGTCATCTTAATTTAGCTAAGGTGAATGCCAGTGTCGTAATGTAACATGTATACAGTTGTTTGTCTAGACTCTAGAATATACACTGAAAATTTTATGCAGATTTTTTTTTCTTCAAACCTTCTCTTAATGATTGCAAAATTTGGAAATGTTCCAATGCTTCGATTTTCCTTGATTTTTATTATTCCATTCTCCACTCAATTTGACATTGAAAAATGCATGTTTCATTACTATTGCAATTTGTGGTGGGTTCGACCCAAAAATGACGTAGAATGACTGGCCTATGTGTGTGTGCCGTTCATACCTCGAGCAGTAGCCTACAACGTGATGTGATATATTAGAACACAGGCAATGTAAACAACTAACAGGAAGATAAACCTATAAAAAGCCAGGTATGTATCTAATACCCAAAGGCATTCTCTTTGAAGGCAACTATATTGAAAAAGCATATAGAATATCTAGATTACTTAGGGCTCTCTGTTCAATTGAAAACTAAGATTAAAGGAGATATTCTACGCTTTACTTCTCAACTTTAGTTATTACTTCTGAGGTTGATCACCAAACAAGAAATATTTTAGATCGGGTAACAAGTTTGATGGAGATTTGGAACAGAAATTAAAGATTGATAATAATCTCTTCGTAAATATGTGACAAGAGTATTATTTGAGTATGTGTATGTATGTACAGACACACACACACACACACACACACACACATATATATATATATATATATATATATATATATATATATATATATATATATATATATATATATATATATATATATATAGATAGATAGATAGATAGATAGATAGATAGATAGATAGATAGATAGATAAATAGATGGATAATTGAACATGGACAGCCAGAAAGTGTTTCCCTGTGACTTGAGACCGATATCAAAAGAAAGGTAAGCTTAGGAGGGAAAGCTTTTGGAAAACAAACAGATTATGAAAACAAAATAACACTTTCTCTAAAAACAGAACTATTTAATCAAGTAGTCCAACCATTATTACCTTGTGCGTCAGAAACTTGAAGCTTTACTAAAGCCTTAGAACATAAGCTATAGAAATAACACTACGAAATAGAAAAAGAGCAACATAGATACAATACCATACTTAAGTAGAGGATATTCTAACAACATGTAAGAACAAGAAAGGGTCATAGGCCGGACATATAATGAGAATGACATATAATAGATGTACATTAAAAATACCAGAACGGGTCCCCAGAGATTGCAGAAGAAACAGGGGAAGGAGAAGAAGACGATGGATTGACGAGTAGTGGTTTATCAGTATTGCGAAAATAAATTACTGAAAAATTATGTTTGAGGATGGGTTATCATAAACATGGCTGCAATATCCCTTAAACAGGTGATATTCTATGCTAACGATCAATTATATTCAGATAACATTTGGACAATGAAACACATTATAAAAGAAAAAAAATCCTACTTTGTGGTGGCTTATTGGAAACGTCTCTGCCTGGCAATAGCTTGATCAGAGTTCGATTACCGCTGAAGCTCGATAGTTTCTTGAAGTGCTTCCAACCTCACTATCCTTGTGACCTAAGAATTCAGTGTTTGGGGGACCTTATAGGTCTACCTGCTGAGTCATCAGCAGCCGTTGCCTAGCCCTTCTTGGTCCTATTTTGCTTGGAGAGGGTGCTTGGGGGCTGATCATATGAATATACTGACATTCTCTAGTCTAGGGCATTGTCCTGCTAGCTAGGTAATTTTCACTGTCCCTTGCTTTTGTCATTCATGAGCGGGCTTTAATAAGCTTCTATTCATCTTAGTCGACTCATATTACAGTTTTTGCGGTTAAAAAAAAAGAATGGCCATAATTTATGGACGAAACTTATATATTGAAAATTGTATTAGAATATTAAAGTTAAACAAGATACTGTAAGCCTTTTATAAAGTTACAGAGAGGCTTACGATGTCCTCATTAAAGCAATTACCCGAAAGGTAAAATAAGCTCTAATCTCCACTCAGGAATTTGAAACTTGAGTTTCTGATGCTTTTAAATTCTAGTATTTTTTTCTTTCTAGAAAAAAAATACATTTCGTTGAGATAGCTACTCTTAAGTCTTCATGAAGACACTTAAATGCTTTTGTTGCTCAAAATAACTAACATTAATAAAATTTCAAGTTCATTGATTTTTTTCATAGGCATTTCAAAGCAGAATAAACTTTCAGATTGTTCTTGGGTTTCCCAGATTTTAAATATTAAATCTCTTAATGTCTAGCATTTGTAAAGTAAAATCAGACTCGATGGAATTTATTCTTCATATTCATTTCTTAACATCCTGATTTGTATTAACAACATTTTAGGTTTTATATACATTTCCAAATCACTTTTTTTCTGCTCAGAGACAACATTGTGTATTTATCTGTCCGAACATACAGTACTTGTACCGGTGTATATATATATATATATATATATATATATATATATATATATATATATATATATATATATATATATATATATATATATATATATATATACATATTGCATATGGCAATGATCAGTTGGTAATATATTATTATCAAAATACTTCTAACTTTTCCCCCGTCACAAACATATAAGGTTATCTGGAATAGTGCGCTATTTTAACTAAGTACCTAGAATTGCACTATAAATATTATTCTTCTATAGATACTAACGTCTCATGTCCTGTAAGAACCAGTCAATATCTACAGAGTTGATGATGACAGGAAATGGCTGCGGGTGGATACTGATGCCGGTAACAGATAGAGCCTTTTTTTATTGAATCTCTGAGGTTTGGAACAGATTTAGTGTACCAGAATAGTTCACAAACGACAGACTGATAGATAAAATGCTATAAGGGAAAAAAGAGGGAAACACTTCACAGTGTAGATTTTCTTTTTCTTTTTTAAATTTGAGAAAGTGGAATGAAAAATACGTCTTCCAAGACAAGAAACAGTTATTCAGCATCGCAGATTTGTTGTTTAAACCTGAGTATGAGCAACTGATATATTAGATTTTGATACTGTTGGATCATGAAGGTGCTTACTAGGGGACTAAGAAATGTTCCTTAAGGTTTTCATACTTCCTATAAAAAGTTTCAGATTAAATCAAATAATATCAAAAGAAAAAGGGGAATACGATTTGCATTAACGCAAGATATAGAAAGTTTTAGGAAAATGTATTTGAAATTTTTCAGTCAGAAGCGAAGTCAATTTAGAGTTTCCGATGAAAGCTTATATTAGAGCTTTGGGTAGCACTAAAAATGACATGTCTCTATAGGTGAAGAAAACTGCATGTACAATTTATACTTAATAACACAATATTTTCTATACTGTCATATCGAACCTTCATTGGAATCCAACTTTGAATAGCAATAGACTGTGGTGTGAAATGATTTATCTTGATTTCAAATTCATTGTACTAAGTAATAATGCCGGCACTTTTAAAATTTTATAGCAACTTTCTCGGTCGTTTTTTCTTTTCTCCACACCAGTTACTCACTATCCTCTTTCTACAAGGTTTTTGCATGACATGTCAGGCTACCCATGCCATCACTTCCTCCCAGACCCTCATGTTCCAAACTTTTTCATTTCCTTTATACAGGAAAGTTAAAAACATCTTTAGTAAAAAAAGATACACATTTTCTTCTGGATTAGACCCTAAACACAAGTTCGTTTATAGAGTAGAGGCTGATGTAACAAGAAACATAATGTTCCTATTATGCCAGAATAAGAAATAAAGATGGAAAAGGTAAAAGAAAGGAGGATACAGCTAAATCTCGCCTAAAATGATTAAATTTCCATTCATTTAATTTCTCATTCAGAAACCTATATCTATCTATCTATCTATCTATCTATCTATCTATCTATCTATCTATATATATATATATATATATATATATATATATATATATATATATATATATATATATATATATATATGTATATATGTATATATTATATGTGTGTGTAATGCGTATATGTACAGTATATTGTATGTACATGTGTAATAAAAACTACTGATTAATACTGAATTCCTTGTACGTCAGAAATAAGTAACACTCAAAATGAAGTTGGGTTGTAAGAGCATCTACCCTTTTCAGGATTCGACCCTAAACCTTTAGGTAGTTTAAGGGATTGATACAGATATCTTAGTAATTATTCTGCTAACCCGTGACAGACCATATATTTTCATTTTGATTGTTTTACATCATTCTTTCGTGTTTTGACTGTCTTGCGCAAAATCTGCATTATCATCATAATAGCTAGGCTTTAAATTTATATAATAATAATAATAATAATAATAATAATAATAATAATAATAATAATAATAATAATAATAATAATAATAATAATAATAATAATAATAATAATAATAATAATAATAATATAGTTAAAATTTTCATCATCATGAATATTACTACAATCAATATCATACTTATTAGTTTTACACTTAGAAAAAAACCTTAATTCTAATCTGAAATTCTCCGTAAAAATATACTGTCTTCAATCGTATTTCAGTAAATAAAGTCGACCGAAATTTTACCTTACTTCTTTATTATCTTTTACGGGTTGGTGACCGTAATATCTCTTTCACGTCAATATATCCGTTTTTAAAACCGTAAAAATTCTGGAATAAATGTTGCCAGACATTTACTGTTTTTAATGCCTATTTCTGACAATGTAATGATAATAATTATCATTATTAGTATTATCGTTACCAAAATGACAATAAAGATAATAATTTACTGTAGCCTTGCATTTTTCCAAAGAAAAATATTTTATATGAAATCCCTAACTACACTCTGTATCCGCATTCTATACATTCTTTACTGTAACATAGACTAAGTATATCTCACATCACGCTCGCTCAAAAGTAGTCTTCCATACGATTGTTAACTGGCAGTCCTAGTTCTGCGACTCAGACACACCTCGTTCACTTATCATCGTTTGAAGGTTTTAAGGCTGTCCATGAATGGCAGAGGTAAGGATCAGTGACATTGCCCTAGAGACTGAACCTAGATTAAGATCAGCGCCCAAGTCCCTTCTACACCTAAGCCGGGGCTAGGGAGGGACATCCAATGGCTGGTGATGACTCAGCAGGTAGACCTATAGGCTCATCCAAACCCACCATCCGTAGTTCACAAAGATGGTGATGTTGCAGACACTACAAGAAACTATTGAGCTTAAGCGGGACTCGAACCCCAATCTAGCGTTACCACATAGGCCACAACAACCATTTTCTGAAAAAAAAAAAAAAAAAATAATTGGAGTAATTGATTTTTAACAATAGCCATTATTTTTATTTGAATGCTACAAAAGGGACTTGAGAAATTTGTATACCTTGTTTAGTATTTTTTCCTACGCTCCCCATCTAATTGACCTCTTAACTAAAATTTCTGATTATATTATTACATTTCTTACGTATTACGATTATAATTACATTTCCAATTTTTTTTTTTCATTATATATTATGATTTGATTAATGTATACCTTTCCTTTCAAACCTTATATTTCAAGTCACATATTTAAAATATTAGATGATTTACAAATTGATCCTTATGAAATATTTGTGGGAAATAAAATTTATCCTACAACGAGGTACATTTAAGTGATATTTTCTAAGTAGAAATATTGAAAATTAGATCAATACAATACATTCTTGCTAAACATAAATCTAATCTAATTTTGTTTTATCTAATGAAAATGTAATTGGAGAAGTGAAGATATATACGTCTTACAGAATATTGAATTACTTAAAAATACTTAGCTAATATTAATTTCATATCATACTTTCATACTACTTCCTCACATGTTTCATAAATAATGTTAATTAACTTTTGCTCTCATCAAGTCTTTAATTTTTATTGCT
>NC_090746.1:104447972-104455472 GCF_036898095.1 Palaemon carinicauda | reverse complement strand
TCGGCGGCGCCGTAAATTACTCGTAGAATACTTCATATATCGAAATGAAATTTTCAGGGATTTATGGAATGGATATTTGCCTTGTCCATACCAATTTTCATGTTGATATCTGCCATAGAAAGCCACAGAAAACGTTTATTTCGGTATGGGTTGAATGGTTATTTTTGGCGGTGGAGTAAATTGTTCCTAGAAAAATTCACATATTCAAATGAAAATTCCAGGGAGTGCTTTAAAACAGTTTCTCTGTTCCTACCAGATTTCATGATAATATCTACATTTAAAAAACACCACTATCATCTAGCCTTCTTGAATATGCTATTAAATGTATTAACATTACTGTGAACTGTGTGATAGTGAGCGACATCAAGGGACAATGCCGATCTCAAAAACCATATCTGTCCCGAGTTGCAGCTAGTGTTATACTTCCTTCCATCAAATGATGTTAATCTGTAATACCAGCATAAATCTTTAACGACTTCAAAATCCTCTACACCTTATGCAGAGTTACGTGTGGCTAATAATGTTTGTAGGCTTCTTTATAAGAGAAAATATTCCCTTTTTTCTTTTACCCGAATTAGTATTATGATGTCTTAAGCAACCGATTTTCATCTTTGTAATGAGTGAATAATACAATTTTTCGCGTTCAGAATAAATATGAAAACGTACAGCTGATAGGAAAGACATTTCATGTATCATGATCATGGCAGAGAAATTGAGGGAGGTACTTAAACATCCTTCAAGATGGTTTCATGTTTTCCAATTAGCTTACACCTGCACGAATTTTCCCTTTACCCAATGTTAAAAATAGAAAAATCGTAGAGACACTCGCTTCTTTATTGTGTTTCACAATCAAATTATCATGATGTACCCAACAACGCAAATTACTTATTTATAAAACGGAATGCCTTTTCGATTCTAATGTGTGACGGAATAATCCACTTCATCGTTTATTGTGATTCTAACCGGAAAAACGTACATGGAAAATACAAATCATTATATTTTTTTAATAAAATTTTAGTCTTTTTTCTGAATGAAGTAAAAAAAGACTCAAAATAAGTACAGATATAAACGCACATGAACATAAAACACATGCACTTGAGAGAGAGAGAGAGAGAGAGAGAGAGAGAGAGAGAGAGAGAGAGAGAGAGAGCGCAATCATAAACAAATAATTACCCAAACATATTACTTTCCTTTTGATATGCAAAATTTTGTCTCGTGTTCATATTATTAGGTATAATTGCCACCTGAATTATGAACTCTTGTTTCAATGACAAGAAAGACGTTATAATAGGCTGACATGAAGCAAATCTAATTGGGCTTCAGTAAGATTAGGAACAAACTTTTTTTTTTTTAATTATTGTTGTTATAAATGAGAGAGAGAGAGAGAGAGAGAGAGAGAGAGAGAGAGAGAGAGAGAGGCTAATAGTAATTTACGAATACTTAAAGTCTTTGCGATATTTTGGGCTATAAGAAAATATTAAAATATTTACAACAACAACAACAACAATTTCAGCAGTTTCTAGTCCACTGTAAGACAGAGACCTCAGACATGCGTTATTCGTGTGTTGGTTCCGGCCTGTTCTTATCACTACGCTGGCAATTGCGGATTGGTGATGGTGGGAGATTTTAATCTGATCGGTCACAGCAAACCAGCCTAGTATGGCTGTGTCTGACAAGCACAGCTTTGCTGATCATCGTGATACGCAAAACCCTGTCGCCACTTTCAATCTTTCAGTGGGTATACATATTTTGAAGCTCGTTTGTTTTCGCCTTGTTTACATACTCTTTACTTTTAATATAAAGCCATATATATCTGTGGAAACTTCAAAGGTTACTCATTTGCTTATGTAACAAAAGCCATTGCTAGCATTTAGTCAGTTTAATATCCAACAACAAAATTATGGAAACTTTTCTTTTCGCAGTCATAATGATACTTATAACAATGATAGCAAAAAGTTGAAAGTTTTTAAAACTTTCACTTTGTAACTTTCTATTATTGTGAATATGTAGTGGAAATATTAGTAGAAATGGAATTTCATATTTCAAATTATCAGGAATGAGTATGTTATCCAATTTCACCGGTGATGAGGTATAGGACAGAGGTAGATGGAGAAAGCTGACCAGAAACATCGACACCAAATAGAAGTGGGAAAAGATGTAGAAGAAGAAGAAGATGAAGAAGAAGACGAAGAATTCGCAAATCAAATCAGGATTATAGGATTATAGAAAGATTAACGAAGAACTATTTCTTTAAAAGGGATGGTTTGATAATGATCTTGATTTTTTTTTCTAATCCAATAGCGAAATAAGGAAATTAGATGAAAACAGAAAAGTGATATTCTGCGAGGGTAAAAGCGAAAGTATTCTTTCATGAAATCGGACATGAATCTATATGAATGATACTCATAAAAGTTTTTTTTATCTGTTTTTCTACTCATTGAGTCGTAGATTATGTAATTTTTTATTCTCTCAACACTTTTCTCATCAGTAAAATTTGAAAAATGAATCATTCGTCTCCATAAGTAACTGATCTCCTGAAAATATTCTTAAACTCCTTGTAGGATTATACCTTCATGGCAGTAATAAATGAAATATTTCAACCTTTTAACGTTATTATCTGTGATGCCAGAAAGAGTTCTTTGTATCGCTATGGAAATCAGTGGAGATTTTTGCAGCTTTCTCACGATGACAATGATAAAAGATAAGTGAAAGGGAGTGAGATAGATAAGGATAAACCTTGCCCTCAATATTTCCCATAGATTTCTTTTAAGTAACACCACTATAGACCACTTTGTATAAGGATTCCCAACCAAGAGAGCAGTTATTTAAAAAGGAAGACGTGAACATTACTTAAATAACAATCTATACTGAGTATGATGCAATGTTCATAGATATTATTATTATTATTTACAGATATTAGATATGACTCTCTCTCTCTCTCTCTCTCTCTCTCTCTCTCTCTCTCTCTCTCTCTCTCTAATTAGCCAAAATAAAAGTTGGGATATATTTCTCTCCGTTCCATTTCAGTTCTGGAAAGTGTTTTCACTTTCCGGATAGTTTCAGTTAAATAAAAATGTGTTCATGATCGCGAGAAAAGCTATTGCGATGAAATATAGCCGATGTTGCTGTGCAAAAGAAGCTATTACTACATGTATATGACCCAGCCACTACGAAATTAAACTCATCAAGCATCTATCTAAATGATATTTCCCTTCATTTCCGGAGGCATATTTTTAAGTAAATAATTCAATATCATTGTAAAAAACCACTAAAACAATGTTAAGACATAAAAGCCCATTACTGACAACTATCAGTAAGTTGTCAAACAATAGTATTCGTACAATATATATATATATATATATATATATATATATATATTTGGGCTCAAGCCATGGCGTCCTGATGGAAGGTTCCTTATTGGTAGCTTCCTTGGGCATATAACTACTAAGATATTCCCAGAGAATTTAACCACAGGTTATCACAGAATTCTAACTTCTGGAGCGAGTATCCTAAAGATTTCCCTTTAACACATCGTATATCAACAGGGGACACATGTATTAACGCGCCACATAGCTATCTGCACCCCACATAGAGTTAACACTTCGATATGGAGGGGCGGAGAATAGCTGGGGAGCCGTTCCACAGCTATACTCGTCCGTGGCTACTTTGGGTACTCGAAACGTAAACAAACGGGCGCTATTGCTAAATGACGTCACGTCCGTCCTCATCCTTCTTCTAGTAGCTTGCCTTGCTAAGACGAATTTTCCCTTGTGCTTTTTTTCATCGGCTTGCATCTTCGTAATGTCGCTACCTTCAGCCTCGCCTTCTTCTGGAAAGTTGAGTACTAGGTCCCAGTATTGTTTAAATAAGCTCTGACCATAAAGTAACTTTTACTTTTCGAGATATTTTATGTTTTCTGGCAGAGCTGTGCTACTACCGGACACGCCCTTTTATGGCCTCGCTGTTACCCTGCATGCGTTATTTACCTAGCCTGAACAGCTTTTTCCGGCCTTTTTACTAATTGATACTATTAGTTATTTAGTCTTCATAGCTAGGAACTTCATATATCATGTTTTGACGCTTTTTTATCGGTCATCGCCTGACCCCATACTAGATCGCTAGCTTAGCCCCTAGGCCAGAGCGCCTATCACCAGTGTTCATGCATGATATATTCCAGTGATCCTAGGTTAAGTTATGAAGATAGTGGCATTATTTTATGATACTGTTTACTGTGATGCAAGTGTTTTCGCCTTCAGGGACCATATAGGGGATCGGTTTGATAGTGTGCCTTTGTAACCTAACCTAAATGTAGGACCCCTATATGCTCCCTTCACCCCCTGCCTTAGGGCATTCCCTCTGAGTGGCCTTGCTCCCCCTACCACGTAGGGGGATCAAGTCCATACCAGAGTACCTATCGCTTCTCTGTCCTCCCTAAGGGAATGATCCCCCCTTAAGGTTGCGTCCGAGAATGAGGAACGGCCTGTCCTTCCTCAATTGCTGAGGTTAGGTTACCTGACCTTCCTTGCAATCGCGATACGTCTTCCAGCCTACCTAGCTTAGGGTTTAACATCCCTACTCTAGGTTAGGCCTCGGGGGGAGCTAGTTCTGTGCCTTGCTTGAAAAGGTACCCATGCACCGTTCTCAGCCAGGTTGCCTACCTTAGGCTAGGGAGCGTCCTCCCTTCCTTTTTTATATGTGAAGTATGTAATTTAATGTTGTTACTGTTCTTGGAATATTCTATTTTGATTGTTTATTCTGCTCTTGAAATTAATTCATTTCCTTGTTTTCTTTCTTCAAGGTTATATTTTTCCTTGTATGAGCCTATGGGCTTACAGCATCTTACTTTTTCAACTAGGGTAAATTCAAATTTATTGAAATATAAAAAAAACAGTATGATGGCGTGGAATATATATATATATATATATATATATATAAATATATATATATATATATATATATATATTTATATATATATATATATATATATATATATATATTGTACCACTATATAAGGGTAAGGGAGATGTGCATGAGTGTTGTAATTCAAGAGGTATTAGTTTGTTGAGTGTAGTTGGAAAAGTGTATGGTAGAGTACTGATTAATAGGATTAAGGATAAAACAGAGAATGCAATCTGGGAAGTACAGGAGGGTGTTAGAAGAGGTAGGGGTTGTATGAATCAGATTTTTACAGTTAGGCAGATATGCGAGAAATATATAGCAAAAGGTAAGGAGGTGTTTGTTGCATTTATGGATCTGGAGAAAGCATATGATAGAGTTGATAGGGAAGCAATGTGGAATGTGATGAGGTTATATGGAGTTGGTGGAAGGTTGTTGCAAGCAGTGAAAAGTTTCTACAAAGGTAGTAAAGCATGTGTTAGAATAGGAAATGAAGTGAGCGATTGGTTTCCGGTGAGAGTGGGGCTGAGACAGGGATGTGTGATGTCGCCGTGGTTGTTTAACTTGTATGTTGATGGAGTGGTAAGAGAGGTGAATGGTCGAGTGCTTGGACGAGGATCAAAACTGGTAGACGAGAATGATCATGAATGGGAGGTAAATCAGTTGTTGTTTGCGGATGATACTGTACTGGTAGCAGACACAGAAGAGAAGCTTGACCGACTAGTGACAGAATTTGGAAGGGTGTGTGAGAGAAGGAAGTTGAGAGTTAATGTGGGTAAGAGTAAGGTTATGAGATGTACGAGAAAGGAAGGTGGTGCAAGGTTGAATGTCATGTTGAATGGAGAGTTACTTGAGGAGGTGGATCAGTTTAAGTACTTGGGGTCTGTTGTTGCAGCAAATGGTGGAGTGGAAGCAGATGTACGTCAGAGAGTGAATGAAGGTTGCAAAGTGTTGGGGGGCAGTTAAGGGAGTAGTAAAAAATAGAGGGTTGGGCATGAATGTAAAGAGAGTTCTATATGAGAAAGTGATTGTACCAACTGTGATGTATGGATCGGAGTTGTGGGGAATGAAAGTGATGGAGAGACAGAAATTGAATGTGTTTGAGATGAAGTGTCTGAGGAGTATGGCTGGTGTATCTCGAGTAGATAGGGTTAGGAACGAGGTGGTGAGGGTGAGAACGGGTGTAAGAAATGAGTTAGCGGCTAGAGTGGATATGAATGTGTTGAGGTGGTTTGGCCATGTTGAGAGAATGGAGAATGGCTGTCTGCTAAAGAAGGTGATAAATACAAGAGTTGATGGGAGAAGTACAAGAGGAAGGCCAATGTTTGGGTGGATGGATGGTGTGAAGAAAGCTCTGATAGGAGGATAGATGTGAGAGAGGCAAGGGAGCGTGCTAGAAATAGGAATGAATGGCGAGCGATTGTGACGCAGTTCCGGTAGGCCCTGCTGCTTCCTCCGGTGCCTTAGATGACCGCGGAGGTAGCAGCAGTAGGGGACTCAGCAGTATGAAGCTTCATCTGTGGTGGAAATGTGGGAGGTTGGGCTGTGGCACCCTAGCAGTACCAGCTGAACTCAGCTGAGTCCCTGTTTAGGCTGGAGGAACATAGAGAGTAGAGGTCCCCTTTTTTGTTTTGTCCTTGTTGATGTCGGCTACCCCCCAAAATTGGGGGAAGTGCCTTTGGTATATGGATGGATATATATATATATATATATATATATACAGTATATATATATACAAATATATATATATACATATATATATATATATATATATATACTGGGCTTGTCCGGCTGACGTTCTGATAATCATCTATTCTGATGAAACTGAAACCAGACACCTTTACCCTTTAACCCTCCCAAATGGGAATGAGAGACAGTTCTAAATGCTGAGACTCTCTACCTGTTAATTACTAAAAAAAAATTTAGTATGTCTCCGTGTTCTCTTTTTTATACTTTTTGGTGAGTAGCTTTTATTTCTTTTTTCGACCTATATCTGGTGCTACTATAAGAGAAAATTTTCTAAGGAACCTAATCATGAATAACGCATTTTTTTTTTTTTGATATAAACTTATTTTCTGTGTAATACGGACGTGGTATTAGGCGAGTTTTCAATACACATATTTACTCTTCACATTATAACCTCTATTATCGCATAATGTCTATGGCATTGTAAATTATTCCCCCCTTTTCTCTATAATCTTTGCCTAACTATCAATTATTTTCATTTTCTTAAATCTTTCCGAATGTTTATTCATCGCGCATATAAATAATGATTTTGTATTTTGCTATTCCCCTGTGGCGGCAGG
The DNA here is from genome assembly GCF_036898095.1 of Palaemon carinicauda. Classification (NCBI taxonomy): domain Eukaryota; kingdom Metazoa; phylum Arthropoda; class Malacostraca; order Decapoda; family Palaemonidae; genus Palaemon; species Palaemon carinicauda. Next base: position 104,448,270 of record NC_090746.1, on the reverse strand, counting down.
ATAAAGTTCTTTTTCATTCTTTTTCTGTAGTGATTCCTTATTTCTCTGCTTGAATTAATTATAAAAATAAAAATAACAATAAAATACTCCTTTCCTCTCTTCCTCTTGTTTTAATTGAAAATCTTGATGATTGGTGAAAATATGTAAATTAAGAAATGAACACCTTTGTATTCTTATATGAAATAAAAAACCAAAAGATGAAAATAGATTACAATTTCAAACGTGTAAATTATATGGGCCCGGAAGCTTTACTTACTTACTTGTGTCAAGATTTGACCAGCATATGAGCAAATTGCAA
>NC_090746.1:104429972-104444972 GCF_036898095.1 Palaemon carinicauda | reverse complement strand
ACATTAATAAACCAGTCCATCCTAATCAGAGAATGGAAAATCAAATTCCCAAACTACTAAGAAACATTGATATTTACAACCTGGATACCTATACACCTGGCAGTCAACTATATATAGGGATTCGCCTTCATGGTCCACTTTCAGTAAAATGGAATTTGATGAATCGCTATTATCATGAGAGAGATGTCAGTTAACTTGCTATACTAAAAAGGTATATAAGAATGTGAATTGATAAAACCTTCAGTTATTTTCTATCACTTAAACGTCCAGCTACAGTCGAATTCAACATTACTATTACATCAAAAACAAATTAGAGATTGCAGACCTCCGCTGTGGCAGCTCAGTTCCAGATCACCGCCAAAGTCTAATAACTTCCAAGTTAGCTCACTTCTGACATATCCTGAAATTTTCATTAAAATTAATAATTTTGAGTTAGGCTGGTAACAAACAAAAAGACAGAGGTGAAAGCATATCTTCTTTAACGGAGGTAAAATGAAAAACTGTGGCCTTGGTTTGCTTCTCAGTAGTAACGTTAACCCATTTTTCGGGTAAATTGAAAGGGAGTTACTGGTTTTACATCATGTAAGTGACTTAAGCAAACCAAATCCAACAGCATATAGGCCACAGAAGAAAATACACACTTGGGATGGGCTGAACAGATTTTGAACGAACAGCTCCTGAGGCCGTCGAAACCTGGTTGGTGGTGGGGGGGGGGGGGGGTTCAAATGAAGAGATATAAAGACAGCATCTATGTAACACTTAAGAAATGATGCATTAACCCAGAAGATCTTGAAGTAAGTGCTTCTAATAGACCACTATGGCGTGGGGTAGCAAGCCTGGAGAGATGAAAGAATCCTAGCAAGAGAGCAACAAGGGAACTGAACGAAGACAAGTCTCCTACGGGAGACTGTCCAACAACTGAACCCCAACTGGACCTGCCTGATGTGCGGTACAGTCTGTGGTCTTAGGATTGGTCTGCACAGTCATACACTAATTTAATGCTCATTATCATAGTTATCACTTAAGGAGGCAGTAGTCGTCATCGATTCGATAGACAACCTTAGTATATATATATATATATATATAGGCTGTATATTATATATATATATATATATATAGGTTATATATATATATATATATATATAGGTTATATATATATATATATAGGCTATACACAAACACACACACACATATATATATACATTATATATATATATATATATATACATATATACATACATATATATATATATATATATATTTATATGTATATAGGATATATATATATATATATATATGTGTGTGTGTGTGTGTGTGTGTATAAATATATGTAGTATATATGTTACAACCCTTGGGGTCGTAATTAAAGTTCTTATTATAATTGTTGTCAGTAAAAATGCAACTCTATGCTAAAGGTCAGCGGAAAAAAAAACACTCAATAAAACTTTACAATACTCAATACTAACAAAAATTTAGGTCAACCTTTTCTGATATAGCAAATATCACAACCAGATGACCAGAAATAAAAAATACACATAATTTGAATAACTATGGATTCCTTAAAACTAATAAACTAAATCCTAACCAAAATATAAAAAATAAAAGTTATAAGCCTTCCTGTTTGGATACCACAACTTAGCTGGCCAGACCAGACATTACTATAAAACTAAACTCAAGAAAGAAAGAAGCCGAGTACAAAAACACATGAAAACAATTATAAATCCTATCTAGGAACACACGTCTCAACACACCAAACCCCTTCACTATAATATACTTACAGTAGGACCGTATATATGGCCACGACAACAACCAAACAATAAAGTACAATATATATATATATATATATATATATATATTATCTTAGCTTACATAAACATAAGATATTGTTCTCCTTAATTTCAAATAATAATTTAATAGAGGAGACAAAATTTAGGCCGTTATCCACTCCTACCAGCAAGCAGGGCAGGACCAGTAGGCCAGGGTAGAACCCGCCAGGTACAACGATCTCTACTCATAAACAGAGATACTCTGTCATATGGCAACGGCCTCCCTACGGGCCACCTCACGAGCTAGCAAGCTCCCAACACCACTGCAGCTGACACCAAGTCTATGGGCCTTGGCTGACACGAGACGACAGGACCAGGAAGCCAGAGACGAAGCCAACTCCATGGGTATTCCTTATCATCAGGGAACGGCAGAGCAGACTCAAGTCGCAAGTGACAGGAGCACCTGCGAGTCTCTCTCCGAAGTACACTAAACTGGTCCCCCCCCCCCTTTTTTTTTTCCCCTTCTCCTTTCCCATCCCAGGTACCTGCCCTCGGGCTATAAACTGGATTGTATCCAGGGGTACTTATCCTTTCCCCATATTAACCACTTCCCTGTCCTCATCGTACTGGTACTGGTACTGGCGTAGATGCAAGAAACCACTCGAGTCGCAGGTGACAAGAGCACCTGCTGATTATAAACCAAGACTAGGATCAACAATACAATTTCCAAAAGCGTAGTCCAAATTATAAGCCTAAACGTCGTCATCCAATATTTCAATTTCGTAAGCAGCTTAGGGTATGTTGTTGGGGAAGTGCTCGAGCATGAACTGTCCTCTGTTCGAGCACCCCACCTCCGATATCAACATGCTTTCATCATCACTCGGGCAAACAAAATATAATCGTTAACACGATAGTTCAAACAAGGTAATTGAGCGGGGAGTAGGCAAGAAACAATCAACAACACACCACTTTAAAACTACTTTAAGCTATAGTGGAAACCACTTAAACTAGAACAAGATCGACTTAAACAAATGAGAAATTTACTTGAATAATATATATATATATATACATATATATATATATATATATATATATATATATTCAAATAAGCCATATATATTTTTGATATATTAATGTCTGGATTCTCTTAACAACCTCGGGATCACAGACCCAGGCGAAATCTCACAAAGACAAGAGCTTGGCTCCGGCCGGGAATCGAACCCTGGTCGGCAAGCTTATATAGACAGTGACTAACCCACTTGGCCACGAACAAAGGTAAAAGTCAATGACAATTCTACTGTGCTTATACCTGTCGAATTCAGGTATTTTGTACTTAGAATTGAAATCAACCCATCTTCACCATCGTAGCTAATTGGTAGTTTGTTACTTGGCATTCAATTAATGATAAATTTTGCACATTTTTACGTGTTTTTCATATTCAAATAAGCCATATATATTTTTGATATATTAATGTCTGGATCCCGAGGTTGTTAAGAGAATCCAGACATTAATATATCAAAAATATATATGGCTTATTTGAATATGAAAAACACGTAAAAATGTGCAAAATTTATCATTAATTGAATGCCAAGTAACAAACTACCAATTAGCTACGATGGTGAAGATGGGTTGATTTCAATTCTAAGTACAAAATACCTGAATTCGACAGGTATAAGCACAGTAGAATTGTCATTGACTTTTATCTTTGTTCGTGGCCAAGTGGGTTAGTCACTGTCTATATAAGCTTGCCGACCAGGGTTCGATTCCCGGCCGGAGCCAAGCTCTTGTCTTTGTGAGATTTCGCCTGGGTCTGTGATCCCGAGGTTGTTAAGAGAATCCAGACATTAATATATCAAAAATATATATGGCTTATTTGAATATGAAAAACACGTAAAAATGTGCAAAATTTATCATATATATATATATATATATACAGTATACAGTATATATATATATATATATATATACTGTATACAGTATATATATATATATATATATGTGTGTGTGTGTGTGTGTGTGTACATATACTCATATAATCTAAATTGGTACTATAATATTTTTCAAGCCACGGTTCATGAAGGCAGTTTTAATTTATAGTATGTACGGATTTCATGCGCATATAAATATTTAATATTTGCCCGGTGCACTGAGGCCCAACGATGCAAAACCATTTTTTTCCCCAAAATATATAAAATCAAGTTAATTTCATTTGTTCCCCATTTTTTTGAAAAAGGGAATTGATGTGAACGAATGTGAACTACATTACATTTCAATGAAATGTTGGATGTAACAGATCATTCCAGTGTTTTATTTTTAAGGGATATAAATATTCAAGTTTCTTTTATCATTGCAAACAAAATAGAAAAATACAATCCACTGTGCCTTTCGGCTATATTTCTTCTATTTTTTTCCGAAATGGGTCTCCTTTTCTGCAGGCTTTAAACATACACACCTACACACATCACGCATGTGCACGCCCACACACATGCAAAGCTCGTCTAAGAAAGCAGAAATCATGTTTAGGGGATATATAATATTTTTCATAATTATGACCATCATTCGAATCCAGATCTTCCCAGACAGTACTATCCTGTTCGTATACTATGGCTTCTCCATCACAAGGCTCAATACTGCACAGTATTCTAGTAGTTTTATTCCAGCTGTGATCAAGTTGTGGAATGATCTTCCTAATCAGGTAGTTGAATGAGTGATACTTCAAAAGTTCAAACTAACAGCGAATGTTTTTATTTTGAACAGGCTGACATAAATATCTTATTTATGTATGAAGGATCGATTTTAGTGTTTGTTACTGTTCTTAAGATATTTCATTTTACGAGTTATTGTTCATTACCTCTCTTATATTTTCTTTGTTTCGTTATTTCCTTTCCACACTGAGCTATTTTTCCTGTTGGAGCCCATGGACTTAGAGCGTCCTGCTTTTCGAATTCAAGTTCTACCTTTTAGGTAGTAGGTTGGCCAGGGCACCAGCCACCCGTTGAGATACTACCGCTAGAGAGTTATGGGGTCTTTTGACTGGCCAGACAGTACTACATTGGATCCTCCTCTCTGTTTACGGTTCATTTTCCCTTTGCCTACATACACACTGAATAGTCTGGCATATTCTTTACATATTCGCCTCTATCCTCATACACCTGACAACACAGATTACCAAACAATTCTTCATCACCCAAGGGGTTACTGCACTGTAATTGGTCAGTGCCACTTTCCTCTTGGTAAGGGTAGAAGAGACTCTTTAGCTATGGTAAGCAGCTCTTCTAGGAGAAGGGACACTCCAAAATCAAACCACTGTTCTCTAGTCTTGGGTAGTGCCATAGCCTCTGTACCATGGCCTTTCACTGTCTTGGGTTGGAGTTCTCTTGCTTGAGGGTACACTCGAGCACACTCTCCTATCTTATTTCTCTTCCTCTTGTTTTGTTAAAGTTTTTATAGTTTATATAGGAGATATTTATTGTTGTTACTCTTCTTAGAATATTTTATTTTCCTTTTTTCCTTTCCGCACTGAGCTATTTTCCCTGTTGGAGCCCCTGGGCTTATAGCATACTGCTTTTCCAACTAGGGTTGTAGCTTAGTAAGTAATAATAATAATAATAATAATATAGTAATAAGAATAATAATTCGTTGATTATTTATTCTTAATTGCTCAACTTCTCTTTTACGTTGGAGAATATGGAACGAAATCCATTTCTTCATTTCAAGGAAACATGCAAAGAAATTATTTGAATTACGAAAGTGAAATATCTGAGAGAAGCTAATTCCAGACGTGTAGTATTTACTGGACAATGGTGAGTTACGCCCATTGCATGGAAATGTCATGTAAAAACGGTAACCCCATGTCAAGAGAACCTATTTAAGGAGATAGAATTTATGGAATAGTCTCAAGTTATAATATAACAAGAAACTATGAACTTTCCTCATCAGTCCCACACACGATTCGTCTCACTAAAACTAACGAAAGACCAAGGCAGATGCGAGAGAACATGAAGCTCACCAAGTGTGTATACATCTTTTTTTTTTTTTTTTTTTCAGCACAGCTCATAAATCTTCAATACCACTAACCGTCATTTACCCTGAGTTATGAGTCTTGGTCTCTCTCCCCGCTTAAAGAATGATGAACGTTTTGTGAAAGTCAATTGCTGGCCTAGAAGCGCTGACGATGTGAAAATAATGATGATGTTACGGAGACTTATCGTTATTATGTCATAAGTCTATTTCTTTAAGCAAAAAATGAGGTGTATAATACGATATTAGAAATCTCTCTCTCTCTCTCTCTCTCCTCTCTCTCTCTCTCTCTCTTTATATATATATATATATATATATACATATATATATATATGTATATATATATATATATATATATCTGGTAAATGATGATCGAATTAAAACTTATTACATTTCATATGTATATATATATATATATATATATATCTGGTAAATGATGATCGAATTAAAACTTATCATGTATATACATTTTATATATATATATATATATATATACATGTATATATACATATATGTATATATAAGGTATATATATATATATATATATATATATTTATATATATATATATATATATATGTATGTATATATTTATACATTGGGAAGATAAAAATATAAGAGGAGTAAACAATCACTAGTTTCGTCTTACTTCTTTAAGAGAACTGATTCATCGAAAGAGATTTTTATATCATATAAGTAACGGTGAAAGTACGAACATACATACAGATACCTGCATAACAATACATTATGTCAGATACAATAAAACAAGCTACCTGCGAGGACGCAAACTCTCGGGTGTTTACATGGGTGGAGTTCATATACCATTAGATCAGGTATGATGCATATTAAGTGTTATTTCAGATGTCAGGTGATTTTTTTTTTCTTTTAGGCATTCCGATACAATTTTTTATACTAACATATGTTTGTCTTCAACAACTTTTGTTAAAACTTATCGAATAAAAGGCAGAATTTTATAGATGCATATAAAACGACAGACATGAAAATGCATATACATAGATAGATACACAGTCGTATACATGCTTGCACAAATATAGTGTATACATGCCTATAAACATTCCTGCACATCTAGCCCTATATCCATAAATATACAATTACATACGCATTCTACATGTTTTACTTATCAATCCATATATACATACATAAACACATACAAGTAAGAAACAAATAAATTTAGTCTGTTCTACTTTAAAAATTTAAGTTTTCCATGAAGCAGATCTCTTTGGAAAGGAATGCATCGAGTTCGTACATTCGTGTCCTATATAAATTGATAACAACACTTTCTTTTATACAACTGAACTCTATGATGTTTTTTTCTAATAGGTCATTTCAAGGAACCAATTTCTTTGCACGTGGCCAATTCATAATGTGGTTTTGATCTTAAGTATACAACAAACATTCCATTTTTATTCTTAAGGATATCTTACAATTTTCTCGTTTAATTTTCTTTTCGAAGGTTTGAGGGATATACCTGTCTTTTTCTTTATCTTCATTTTTAAGGCGGCTCATGAATGGCAGTGCCAAGGGACAGAAACAATGCTCTAGTTAGCACAACACTGTCCTAGCAACTGACCATACATACCTATGATTAGCACCCAAGCCCCTCTTTACCCAAGATAGCACCAGGGAGGGCCAGTCATAGGTTGTTGATGACTCAGCAGGTAGTCGTACAATCTCCTCCAAACAGGCAAACACCTCCCACCCCCATCCTTAGGTTACAAAGATGATGAGGTTGCACAACCTATTAAAAAACACTATCGAGCTTGAGTGGGAATCGATATCCTGTCTAGCAAAACGCCAGTCAGAGACGTTTCCAATAGGCCACCGATATAGAAATTTTTTAATGAATTATATGGTCTATGATAAACACATTCCTTGGTACTGCCAAGAGAATTATTCACGAAAGATGTTTCCATTGGACTATTGCACTTAAATGCTTCATTAATGTTGATCTTTTATTTTTTTTAACAACTGGAGTATATCATACGGCAGTGCAAGTAAGTTTTGTGTATTATACTTTTCTCTATTATCATTACTAAAGGTCTCTTTTGCTGTTCTTAGTATATCACTTAATGAAATTTCAGGGTACCTCAATTTTTTGCCTATAACCCTAATCTCACTTATTTCGTCAATATACTCAGGGCTGCAAACTCGTAATGGTACTAAAAACATAGAACTTTATTACTTTGATTTGGGTAGAAATCACAAGTGCAGAGATATTCATTGTTTTTTTTTATATATAGCTATCGTTACATCTTCAATATAACAAATTAAAAAAAAAAAAGAAAAAAAAAGATAAGTTACAATAATTCTCCCACTCTATCGTAAAATCCGTTGACGGTACTGTACCAACCGTGTGTCACACAATTGTACATAATTATTTTGTATATATTATGCTTGTATCTGCGTTCTTCCCTCGCACTAAAAAGAACCTGAATGATCATGTCTCCGTTTTGCTCTGTAACATTGTCTGTCTCTCGAACAGGTTATGTCCTGTTGCCTTGAGGTTTTGTATATAAAGAAGAGTGTTCCTTATTAAACAACTCAGTTGATTGCATCCTGCCTTTGAGTTCACAACACTCACTCGGCACCATCACATTGGTGACCCCGGAAGTCGACTCGCTCCACTGCCTTCCATCCCCACCTCCCTCGCCCCTCAATCGTTGGTACTATGACGGACTCTATTACAGCAGTTGGCCCCGCGGCCGCCCCATTGAAACTTTCATCGTTCGCCAGCGGAGAGGCGTTTGCTTGGTTTCAACACGCAGAAGTCCAGTTTCGTATCAGGGGCGTCACTCGCTCAACCACCAAAGCAGAATATATTCTCGCGGCGATACCCGAGGACACCTTCCCAGAAATATCCGACTGGCTTTGTGAACAAGGAGACACCCCAATAGCGTACAACGCCCTCAAAACATACCTTCTGCAACAGTACTCGCCGTCGCCAGCCGTCCAAATAGCAAAGCTTTTTCAGCTCTCGCAACAACCGTTGGGGGACCAAAGAGCTTCGCTTGCCCTCAGGGAAATGACCAGTATCGCTCGCCTTCAACCTGCCGCAGACGGCTCTCCTCGTGAGGTGAACCTACTTCGTGCCCTTTGGATACGCCGTTTACCAGAACCTGTACGCGCTGCCATACCGGATGTCGATAGTTTACCCATAAAGGACTTGATGACCAAAGCCGATGCCCTTATGGACAGCCACTTCAAGACCTCCATCAACGCCTCCACCCCTAACGACGAGGATGCCTATTCAACGTCAACCGAAGCTGACATACACGCCTACCCGGTGACGTGCCGAAGCGGCGACAAAGCCACCCACCACCCACCAATCGCTCGCGCCCCAACGAAAGACTTCTACAGCCACTTACTACCTCCCATCGGCGGCAGTTTTGCTACTACCACTTCAGATTCGGGGCAACCGCGAAGAAATATGCCAAGGATTGTCAGTGGCCAAAAAACGTGTAAATAGGCCATCGCTTGTGGCGGTGGCCTCCCATGTTTCTAATCTTTTCTTTTTACAGGATGCAGGAACAGGCGTGCTATTTTTGGTAGACACGGGTGCTTGTCGTTCTCTTTTGCCAAGGAAACTCTTCAAGGCACGACGTAGTCTGTCTACATCTGCCGACGTCCGCTGGGTAGCTGCCAACGGATCTGCGATACCCACCTACGGTTACGAGAACCTCATATTATCGTTCGGAAACGGTAAATTCAATAGGAAGTTTCTCGTTGCTGACGTCACAAGGCCAATCCTCGGTGCGGATTTCTTCTCTCATTTCCACCTTCTGGTCGATGTCGCCCACCGACGATTGGTCAACGCAGACTCATACTTGTCGACACCTCTTCAACCCGCCCCCTCTAACCTCGCTCTCCACATCAGCGCACCCACGGATACGTACGCCCACCTCCTCACGTCGTACCCAGAAGTTTTCCGTCCAGAACTTCGCCAAACGCCCACGGTTCCTGCCAAGCACAGTATTTACACCATATCAAGACGACTGGACCCCCAGTCTTCGCAAAATTCAGACGTCTGGCACCGGAACGATTGGCAGCCGCTAAACAGACTTTCGCCGAAATGGAGGAAATGGGCTTTTGCCAAAAGGCCTCCAGCCCATGGTCGTCACCCTTACACATCGTTCTGAAGAAAGACGGCTCCCTCTGTCCGTGCGGGGATTACAGGCGCCTGAACATGCAAACAGAACCGGATCACTACCCCCTCCCAAACATTGCCGACGTGACCTCCTACCTGCACAAAGCGAAGCTTTTCTCTACGCTCGACCTCCTGAAGGGGTATTATCAGGTTCCTCTGAACACAGAAGACATCCCCAAGACTGCCATCACCACTCTGTTTGGTACATACACCTTCAATTACTCCTGTTTTGGCCTTCGTAATGCTGGGGCAACGTTTCAACGTATCATGGATGGCATCTTAGGGGACCTCTCTTTCTGTGTATGTTATGTGGACGACATACTTGTCTTCTCCTCCTCAAAAGAGGAACACCTCCGTCACCTGCGCATCGTGCTCGACCGCCTGCAGCAAAACGGCCTTGTAGCCTGGTACGACAAGTGTACCTTTGGCGCCAACGAAGTGTCGTTCTTAGGGCACCGTATCACTCCTGAAGGAGTCCATCCCCTCCCTGAGAAGGTAGCAGCCGTTCAGAACTTCCCCGCGCCCTCGACCGTCAAAGCTCTGCAGGAATTCTTGGGCATGATCAACTATTATCACCGTTTTCTGCCAACCATTGCCGCCACTCTTGCTCCCCTCTACGCCACCCTCAAGAGCAAGCCAAAGGACCTGAAGTGGGGTCCCCTTCAAGAAGCAGCCTTCTGCAATGCAAAGAAGGCCCTATCAACTGCTGAGGCTCTCACTTTTCCTATCCCACACGCCCCTCTCCTTCTCTCCACCGATGCCAGCGACGTCGCTATTGGTGCAGTACTCGAGCAGGTGGTCAAAGGCTCGCCCCGCTCATTGGCCTTCTTCAGCAGAAAACTGTCCAAGACAGAATCGGGTTATTCTACCTTCGATCGAGAATTGCTGACGGTGCACTTGGCTGTCCGTCACTTTTGCCATTTCTTAGAAGGTACGCCCTTCGTCATTCGCACAGACCACATGCCTCTGGTGCACGCCTTCACTCGACAGTCTGATACCTGGTCCGCCCGTCAACGCCGACATCTCTCCGCCATGGCTGAATACAACTGCACCCTCCAATATGTCCCTGGGAAAATGAATCCCGTTGCCGATGCCCTGTCAAGAAACACGTTGGCTGCCGTTCAACTGGGATTGGATTACAACGCCCTGGCTGAATCCCAACGACAGGATCCAGAATATCAAGCTTGTACGACATCCTGCACGTCCCTCCGTTGGGAAGATTTTCCCCTCGAAGACTCCAACACCACCCTCCTCTGAGACGTCAGTACTGGTAGACCGCGACCTTGGATTCCTGCTCCCATGCGCCGAAAGGTGTTTGATTTCATTCATGGCCTTTTACATATCTCGTGCCGTTCTACTGCACAGCTGTTGAAGGCAAAGTTCATTTGGCACGGCATTTCTAGGGATGCTAAGGATTGTGTTCGCGCCTGTACTTCTTGCCAAACTTCCAAAGTACATCGACATACGGATTCAGGAGTGGGCACCTTTCCTCAACCTCAGCGTTATTTCGCACACATTCACGTAGACGTTGTAGGGCCCCTACCCACATCACAAGGACATCGTTACCTGTTTACCGTCATCGACCGCTCCACTCGTTAGCCTGAAGCCATTCCCATGGAAACTGCAACGTCCGCCTCATGTACATCTGCCTTAGTCCCTGGATGGATTTCAAGATTCGGTATCCCCGAGCAAATTACTTCTGACAGGGGAACCACTTTCACCTCTCAATTATGGACGTCATTAGCGAATCTCCTGGGCATCACCCTACATCAGTCAACGGCCTACAACCCCGCTGCCAATGGAATGGTTGAACGTTTTCATCGCACCCTCAAAGCAGCTTTGATGTCCCGCTGCAAGGATTGCAACTGGTTTACTCAGCTTCTCTGGGTCCTCCTGAGACTAAGGACCACTCCTGAAGACGCCCTCGACGTCTCGGCAGCTGAAATGGTATATGGGGACCCGTTGGTCGTCCCTGCCGAATTTTTTCCTTCTACAACCTCCTCCGACGATCTCCAGTGCATACCTCACGTCGTGGGAAAATTTACTCCGTGCCGCCAGACTTACAAGCCCCCAGCGAAGCATCACATACCAATGGACTTGCACTCTGCAATGCACGTCTTCCTGCGCAACGACACTAGCAAGCCACCACTAACGCCCCCTTACACGGGCCCTTTCCTTGTGATCCGACGCAGTCCGAAAGCATTCCTACTAAACATTCGGGGCAAAGAAGACTGGGTCTCCATTGATCGTCTAACACCTGTTTATCTTCTGCCAGATGACCCGCCTACAGTTCGCCTCTCTAGATCAGGGCGCCCTATTTAACATGTACAGTATGTCATTTTTAGGGGGGGAGCCATGTACCAACCGTGTGTCACACAATTGTACATAATTATTTTGTATATATTATGCTTGTATCTGCGCTCTTCCCTCGCACTAAAAAGAACCTGAATGATCATGTCTCCGTTTTGCTCTGTAACATTGTCTGTCTCTCGAACAGGTTATGTCCTGTTGCCTTGAGGTTTTGTATATAAAGAAGAGTGTTCCTTAATAAACAACTCAGTTGATTGCATCCTGCCTTTGAGTTCACAACCCTCACTCGGCACCGTCACAATACCAAGCCTTTCAATCTATAGTAATAAAAGTTATCAAGATTCTCAATTTCTGGGCACACATATATTAGGTAGTCAATATACGGAAACCCTTTTACATTATCAGTTATAAAGTTGGCCTAATACTGGAGATGAGTGGTTTTCCATAGCCATACCAAGCATTTGTGCATAAAATTCCTTATTAAACTGAAATTTACAATCTTTTATACGGAGCCAGATTAATTCTATTACAGTACTGTTGAAAAATAAAAATTCCAACACGTCGTTAATTGGTACTTTAGTGAATAATAATCCAACGTCAAAACTGTTGCTGTTAATCCAAACACCATTCAATTATTCAATCAGATCTACATTATTCTTTATAATTGACTCTCAGATGAAACCAACTAAGGGATTGGGGATAAGTTATATGCTGCTGAACCTACAGAACTAATTGGCCTAGCGAGATAATTTGACTTATGGGTTTTAATAGTTCTACAGTATATATATATATATATATATATATGGTAGCGTTGGTGAGAATTATACAGTACAAAACTTTTCTTTTTATTATATCTTAGTTACCTTGCAATAACTCTTTCACTTTTTATTGTAATTAATGTTGAAAGAATCAGGAGGATTTTTCTTAAATCTTTATATGTGTTTTCATCACTCAAAAGGTTTTCCATTATTTGAATGAAGTTATTTTTATATGGGATTACCAGTGCTCCAGATTTGTCAGCTTTTTTTTTCCATTTTACATTTACATCTCCCTTAGACTCAGCAACAGGTATCTTGAATCTTCTGGGCAATTTGGAACCACTTCTTTTTCAGTTTGCTGTATAAAATGTCCTTAATCGTATTTCATTCTTCTACCAAAATATTACTGTAGTTACTGTAGTTATCCAAATTACTGTACACACTCCCTTCGTAATCTATAGCCTACACTACTTTCCACACTCGGTGACATGGAGAAATTTAGACCGTACCCCAAGGCACATTTCATATTTTGATCTGAGCGTTTATTTGACAAGTTTACAGCACAATCTAGACTAATGTTTTCCCTTGTGGTTTATTGTATTATTATGTATATATATATATGCATGTATGTATATATATATATATATATACATATGTATATATATATATATATATATGTGTGTATATATGTAAATATATATATATATATATATATACATATATTTATATATATATATATATATATACATATATATACACAGTATATATATATATATATGCATATACATATATATATATATATATATATGCATATATATATATATATATATGTATGTATATATATACATATATATAAATAAATATATATATATATATATATATATGTAAATAAATAAATATATATATATATATATATATATGTATGTATATATATATATATATATATACATATAAAAATATATGCACACACATACATATATATATATATATATATATAAATATATATATATATATATATATAATTATATATATATACACACACACATAAATATACAATAAACCAGAAGATAAATACAAAAACACTGAGTGACTCCTCACCGTTTCGTCTAATTGCATTATCAAGAGCACTGATTATTGAAAGAAAATTTCTCAATACACTATACAGTGAGAGTTAGAACACACATACAAACATTTTCAGATCCAAACGCTAGAGAAATAGACAATACTGTTTTTGCGAGACAACACGCCTGGTCCTTAGTCGTAGGAGCTCGTGTCCTATTAGTCGAATGGAATTGTTAGAGTCCGGTCAGATGTCCTATTTTTTTTTTTTCCCAGTGATTTTTCTGTTCTTTTTTTTTCTCTAGATTTAGGTACTTTCCGACATTTTTTTTTTTTTTTTACATTAATAGAAGTATACCTGATATATGGCTCTGTGCAGTCGTTTCCCCTTTCCTCAATTCTAGTTATAGCAATTTAATTGCCTTTTTTTCTTGGCAAACAAATGTATATTTTCTGACCGATAATAATAATAATAATAATAATAATAATAATAATAATAATAATAATAATAATAATAATAAAGATATCATATATGAGGAACTTTCTAAAATCTTACTTCTAGTAGAATTTTAGCGACGTGTATACTGGGGCCTAGCGTTATACTTTTTTTTATTTTTTTTTTTTTTAAATTAAATAACTAACAATTCAAATTTCTTCATGAAGTGCATGTGAAAATATTCGTTTATTTTGATAACTCACTTACTCCTGTATGTACGCTGATCACTTATTCATTCATTTGCATGAAGAAATTATTTTACACATTTAAATCTATCGGGGCCCGAAGAGACGCATGGTAAGATTCGCTGCAACCAGGACTGACTGTAAATAAACTAATACAATCATGCTCATTTATTGAACGCTTAAATGAAGCCAATAGAAACTCAGAGTTTATACCAAAGTAGAATAGGTTCTCCTCTCTCTCTC
>NC_090746.1:104414972-104422472 GCF_036898095.1 Palaemon carinicauda | reverse complement strand
GTTCATTAAGAAAGCGTTCGGTGTGCGACGGATCATGAAGAAAGGGCTGGTGTAAGTGAGTGCTAGCAGTGCCTTCCTAGTGTAGTTGTGCAGGAAAACATGTGATGCCTTGTTCAAATCTGTCGGTATGTATTGTTTTGATAGGTGCTTGTAAGTCTGGCGGCAGGGAGCAAATTTTCCCAACAAGATGAAGTAGGCACTGGAGATAGTCGGAGGAGGTTGCAGATGGAAAAAATTTGGCAAGGACGACCAACGGGTCACCATACACCAGGTCATCTTTAGGAGTGGTACTTAGTCCCAGGCGGAAGAGAATACAAGAAGGATGTCAATGTAACATACGCAGAAGGTTAGGTCCATGAGGCATTGAAAAGTAGCGTCCGAAATATGAAGGGCAAAACAGGAGTAATAAAATTTTTTTATACTAAAGGTGGTGGTGATAGCAATCTTGGGAATGTGGTCTGGATTCACAGGCCCTTGATAATACCCCTCCAAGAGGTCAAGAGTGGAGAAAATCTTTGCTTTGTGCAAGTTGAAGGTAACGTCGGCAATCTTTGGGAGGAGATAGTCATCCGGTTCTATTTGCATGTCCAGACGCTAATACTCCCCAAAAGGACGCAGGGAGCCATCTTTCTTAAGGATGATGTATAAGGGCAACGACCATGTGTTTGAGGCCTTTTGGCAAGGCCAATTTCTTCCATTTGGGTGAACGTTTGTTTAGCAGCTGCCTAATGAACCGGTACCAGATGCCTGCATTTGGCGAACACTGGAGCCCTGTCATCTTGTTGTGATTATAAATATCGCCTTTTGCGGAATCCGTGGGCGTTTGGCAAAGTTCTGGATGGAAGACTTACGGCTACGAAGTGACAGGTGAGTGTAAGTATCTGTGGGTTGTTGAGAGAGCTGAAAAAGGTTGGTTCTACAGGCGGCTGGCAATGGCGCATACTGCTCCCAGAGGTATGTTTTGAGGGTGTCCCCTTGGGGTCACAAAGACAATCGGAGATTTCCATAAGAGGGTCCTTGTGGATCGCTGTGAGGAAATAGTCTGCTTTGGTGTTTCAGAAAATAACGTCATTAATGCAAAACTGATCCTTGGGATGCTGAAACCAAGCTAAGGCCTCTGTACAGGCAAAGGCCGGTTCTTCATGGATGAGGTATGGATAGAAGAGTCAGGGCGGAGGGTGGCATTATTAAACAGTAGGGCACAGCAGTGAGGGGAAGGCGGGAAGGAGCTGATCTTTTATCAGTAACCAGTTGTGCAAGACTGCTGTTAAGTTATAATAGGTAAGTAGTAGGTTAGCTAGGCACCAACCACCCGTTGAGATACTACCGCAAGAGAGTTATTGGATCCTTTGATTAGCCACACTCTCTCTGGTTATGGCTCAGTTTTTTCCCTACATATACACCGATTAACGGGCCTATTCTTTACACATTCACCTCTGTCCTCGTACACCTGACAGCACATTGTTCTCCGGTTTTGGGTAGTACTATAGCCTCTGTACCATGGTCTTTCATTGTCTTGGGTTAGAGTTCTCTTGCTTGAGAGTACAAACGGGCACACTATTCTATCTTATTTCTATTTCTCCCTTTTTTTATCACCGTCTTAAAAGATTCGTTAGCCTTACGTCAGTTACCTTCTCTCTCTCTCTCTCTCTCTCTCTCTCTCTCTCTCTCTCTCTCTCATGCTTCATTTTATTGATTATCCCTCTCTTCAATACCTTCAATTGTGAATGTTCCTTTATTTAGAAGTATTAAGAAAATCGCCACACAATATTTCACTTTTCACGCTTTCACATTTGTCTTTTTCAATAGGTCATGTGAACTTTAGCTTCATATTCATGTAAATCTTTTATTCAATAATTTGGAGATTGGTTTTTATTCTTTTTTTTAACTGATCGTCATTTATTTTTAATATTCTTTGCTCTCCATGATGGAGTTTCATATATTCTGATTTCTAAATAAATTTACTATCTTCATATTTTGTTTATTTGTTTACATGTTTCGAATAACGATTACAAAGAAGTCTGTAAGATTACCGAGCAATATTGGGAATAAAAGAAAGACAAAAGGAGAGTCTTCTCCAAATAGCATGAGAAGAATATATGATATCGAGGAACATGCGTGAAGGGGTAGTTAATTGAAAGAGAGAGAGAGAGAGAGACAGAGAGAGAGAGAGAGAGAGACCACCAGGATGATGAATAGTCAGGCTCAAAGATAGCACTAGTTTTCATTTAATCTTTACAGAAGGCGTTTTCGGAAAATCACAAAATATGAAGGCTGCGACGGTTCAGTACAATACTCTATTATTAAAGATTTCTTAGATTTGATGTGGTCTTCGTATCAAGGAACCAGAATCCATCTTTCTTCTTATTTATTTCAAATATAAGAAAGCTCAGCATAATATATACCCCATGCATATCACGTGCTCGTACACTGTAACGATATTTCTTTACTTCATATATTTGTCGTTTTCACTCTCCCTTTACACTGATAACTTGTTTCTGCCTGTATGTGCTTATATCAATCTGTTTGAATATTTGTGACATTCCTTCACTGAAACTGTTGTTATAAAAGCTCGCTGTCTGTTGAAATAAAGTTAGTTGCAATTACTGGTGCATCCGCATCATAAGCACGTCATAGGAACTAAATTGTCCTTTGTAACCAAAATAGAACTTCTGTATTTCATACCCAGAAATCACGTTGTCATACTGCCCACCATCAGGTGTCTTTGATTTCCTTTCACTGCTTTATAGTGGAAAACAATTATCTCTGGCTACGCATGGATAGCTGTAGTTTTGGTATAAATTAACATGAGTCAATTAGTATTTCTTGTGTATATTCCAACTGTTTTTACTATATATAATTTACTCTTTCATTAAATTAATTTTTTATCATTTTTTTTCATCTATATATGTGCAAATTGGTATTCAGTTCTGATTTGCCCTCTATCAATGGTATTGAATTTCTGTTGGCAAGACTTCTTAAGTTTTAAAACGACTTCAGATTTACGTCTTTCTTATCTTCGAAAAACTTTTAAGCATCTTCAGAGAACATTGGAAATGATTGAAATTAAGAGGAATGAAAACTATGGAAGAGTGTTGGGAAAGGATAGATTACTTATGAAGCTAAGACAGAGAGAGAGAGAGAGAGAGAGAGAGAGAGAGAGAGAGAGAGAGAGATGGTGTTCCTGGAGAAACAATGAGAGTGCGAGTATGACGCTAAAGGTCAACATGATGTTATCAAAGATATCAGTAACAGTACATTAGCCTTCTTCATTAAAGATGTCTTCAACCCCTATTTTACTAACTGAATATCTGAAAGATAAGAAAGCCCTACTACATAAGAGCAAGCAAAGTCCTGTTGTGCGTAATTTTCTCTAATAATATAAAAGCCACAAATAAAATTGCACATTCTTTAATATGGTTTCCTCTAACCTTATCTATTCATTTAATCTTTTGTTTGTTACACTTTTATCGCCCCGCGTCTATGTTCATCTTCTTAGCTATTTATTTATCTATTTGTGTATTTATACATTCAATTCTTGAATTGTTTATCTATCGATAGATTAAAATTTTCTATTAATTTATTTATATATTGGGTAAGCGTCCATTATATTCTCTTTAGTTATAGATTTATAACTACACAAACAAACATGATAATAATAATAATAATAATAATAATAATAATAATAATAATAATAATAATAATAATAATAATAATAATAATAATAACAATATTAATATAGATATTCATACCACTCTACAAATACAACGAAAACACTACATTATTTCCCCTTGGACATAACCAAAAAATCTCTCTCGAATACAGACAAATCTTTGAAAACTTGACACACTGAAGGTTTCTGATTACGTATTACATGCATCAAATCGTCACTTATTACAACGTTATTACTCAGATTTCAAAAGATACAAGTAACGATATTTGACAACAAATCAAGTTACATGTAAAGTATTGTAACAAACATTGGGTGAAGTATTGCGTTACGCTTTGTCAAACAGTGCGAATTTATACAAATATCTCACACAAATTCACAATATAATTCAACTTGAGTGATATGACATTATGATCGAAAACTATAAAACCTTTGTCTCCTGAATGAGATTATTTGGATATCTTTTAATTGCTCATTACTTCTCTTGAAGTTTATTAATTTCCTTATTTCCTTTCCTCGCTGATATATTTTTCCCTGTTGGAGCATTGGGCCAAAAGCATACTGTTTTTCCAACTAGGGTTGTAGCTTGGTCAATATTAGTAATAATAATAGTAATAATAATAATAATAAAAAGTAACGATAATAATAATAATAATAATAATAATAATAATAATAATAATAATAATAATAATAATAATAATAATAATAATAATTCCGATATAAGATACAAAATATGCGCTTGAAATAGAATTATGAAGTTCCCGTAGCTAACATAACGCACCTATTTATGAATTCAGTTATCAAATTAGCACACTAATTCCCTTCGACATATTTGCACTGTCAACACCATCCACCCTGTTGTTGCAAATTTATTATACATTTTTGTATGCATATTTCTCATAACAAACGTGACAATCTCATTTCTAATTCAGGCGGAAGTATGAATGGCTCTTCAGACATAATGTAAAAGGAAAAAAAAAAAAAAAAAAAAAAGAGTTGACCTAGTATTTGGTAGAATTATATTGATTAGAAATAGTGGTCTGTTGTATTAGTGAAGTTTAGGGGATCTTCAAAATGATGGTTGAGTGGTGAACCTCGTCAATTCATGAGGATATATATATATATATATATATGTGTGTGTGTGTGTGTGTGTGTATATATATATATATATATATACGTTCTCTCTCTCTCTCTCTCTCTCTCTCTCTCTCTCTCTCTCTCATGTATATGATGTCCCATATATCCACTACTGACTATTTCAATAACATTAAAAACGTTGTAGATATTGTTCGAACATAAAAAGTCAATTAATATCTTCACTAGTAATCAGGACGGAAAATATTCAAAGCCTTTCATATGTATACCTTTTAATTGATCTTAAGATTAAAAATATTATTTGTGAAGGGTGGTTTGAAAGTTATCATTAAGGTCTATGGATTAGAAAATCAATGGAAACTTCCATTTCTCTAACAGGTTATGGAGAAAGATAGATAGACATCTAATAGATAAAGATATGAAATTCTTCTTGTGTATTTTCATATTTTTAAAACAAGGATTCATAACCTTCATGTCTAATCTAATCCGTTTTTTAACCCATTTATAACAATAATTAGGTTTCCATTTGGGATGTTTTCATAAAAACTATAACACTTACGACGCTGTTACATATTGTTATAGTTTTATAGCCCCGAGTAGCGTGCGAAGGACATGCTCATCGTGAGGAATATGTCCCATTTCATGTCTACTAAGGTGACCAAGAAAGGCTGCAATGGAAAAGTTCCTAAAATAAATGAGATTCCTTCCTCAGAAATGTAGTGTTCGCGTGTTTCTGCAAAGCTAAATATGTTCCATATAAATAGGAACATTTATAGTAAAGATTGATTGCTCACGTATTTCAATCTCATTGAAGGTTTGTATTTTAGCGAATCATTTGTTTTACCGGAGTCTAATTTAAAAAGGGGTAGGGGTAGACATTAATTTTAATAGATCTACTCATCTGTTACAATCGAATATTAGATATACAGTACAATTCAGGAGATTATTAAACAAAACTGACATCACAAGAAAAAATAATCTAAAATATAACTGAAACATTAAAGTTTACACGAATAATTCATTTTATATCGTCCATCTCGTGTGCATCGGAACACATTGCAAATCCAACTGAGAAAGCTTATGAGATCAGTGTTGTCAGATGGCGGGAAGCTAATTTCGGGAGATTGCGATTGAAAATTTCAGTTGGCATATAAAATTTTGGTAGCTTTTCCTTTTTAAACTCTGCTTTCGAAATTTATACTTTCATTACCTGTAGTATATTCTAAGCAGTTTCGAAAAGACTTCTTGGCCTAGGAAGGGCAATAAATTCGACTACCTTTTAAATGTTACGAATTCCTGTATCGAGAAGAAAGGGACAATTGGCGTCTGAGGATCGTCTCCCGAGACACCCGAAAAGATCGGTTCTTCTTGGTCAGTAGTTATGCTAATAGTCGTCCAATAACCATAAACCTTGAAACTGCTTTACGGGAAATCTCACTTTTTACCCGTTTCTCGCCCCCAGCTCAAGTTTACAGCCTTAATCTATGTGTATCGGAAAAATAAAGAAAGAAAAATACTACTGAACTTTGAATCTTGTTTCCAAGATTTAAGGGAAGAAGATCCTCCTGCTATTTAGAGGATAATTTATATCTGCAGATAGAAAGAGAATATTGGTGGAAAGGAAGATTTTTTCCTTGATAAAAAGGATACAAATCCATGAATGGACTTATTAATGGATAGAAATATTGCAAGATATGAAAATGTATATATATCAAATAATTCTTCTTCACACAAAGGGTTAACTACGGCACTGTGATTGTTCAGTGGCCACTTTCCTCTTGGTAAGCAGCTCTTCTAGGAGAAGAAGTCTTGGGTAGTGCCATAACCTCTGTACCATGGCCTTCCACTGTCTTGGGTTAGAGTTCTCTTGCGGGTACACTCGGGCACACTATTCTATCGTATTTCTCTTCCTCTTGTTTTGTTAAAGTTTTTATAGTTTATATACGAAATATTCATTTTAATGTTGTTACTGTTCTTAAAGTGTTTTATTTTTTCTTGTTTCCTTTCCTCACCGGACTATTTTCCTTGTTGGAGCCCCTGGGCTTATAGCATCTTGCTTTTCCAACTAGGGTTTTAGCTTAGCAAGTAATAATAATAATAATAATAATAATAATAATAATAATAATAATATAATTGATAAAATCTACTGGTGAATAGCAACATATACAAATATAATAGATTATGAATAGGATTAGTATCATTGCTGGAAGCTATAATAATATATAGTTAACTAAATTATTCTTCAAATCGTATATATTCAACTAATACCAATAAGTCGTGATTCCTTAATTAGGACGGCTTCATAAATATTTATTTCAATGCATAAGTTTCTTGTATAATTTAGTCAATTTTGATTGAACAACGTAAGTTTACAAAATTCCTTTAAATGAAGAATTTAATACATTTTGAAACATAACATGGCCATTATTTTTGAGAGAATATGTTTTTTTTTTTTTTTTTTTTTTTTTTTTTTTTTTTTTTTTTTTTTTTTAACTTTCAAGTCAAATCGCTTTATTTTTGTACGAAATGCAATGTTTAACATAATGTCGAATACCAACGCTCAGGTGAACAGCAAATCTAAATGATGGTTGGTCATGCCTGTCCTAATAAGATATCACCCGAGACATTTATGGAATAGTTTTGATATATGCAATGTTTAGCTGAAATATATTTCATTGATGCTGGTTTAAAATAAAAAGATATACCTCAAGTATGATTAAAAAGATAAACAGAAA
>NC_090746.1:104392472-104409972 GCF_036898095.1 Palaemon carinicauda | reverse complement strand
TATATCCTGTTGTAAACGTGACTGTGAATGGCTTATTATTACATTTATTTTCAATAGAATATTCTTATCAAATATTATCATGGACATAATCAAGAAGTAAGATTTCTGCACCGCTTCACATTCATTCATTTGTGTATTCTAGAAATATCAAGTTTTACTTAGAGGCATGTACTGTACATACATATTTCAACATTAATCAGTTTCTCTAAAGAGGAGTGTTTATCAAGATAAACCTAAGCTTAGATCACTCCTTAATCATACTTGGATTATAGAATCAGGGATGAACCCTTGTAATACACACACAGATATTATATTGCTATGTATGTATGTATGTATGTATGTATCTGTCTATCTATATATAAATATATATTTATATATATATATATATATATATATATATACATATATATATATCCCTTTCTGAGAGGGGATACCTTAACGTGGTGAAAGAATTTGCCTATAACCATGATCGGCTACTAGTCAGGACTATCCATACTAAGTTGGTTTGCACAAACAAACGCTGCATTTATTGTTGTTGGGATATATATATATATATATATATATAAATATATATATATATATATATATATATAATACATATGTTTTTTAGTTTTAGATTACCCCTTTTATCTAATCTTAATCTATCACTTTTTAAATTAGATTTTTTCTATTCCTAACTCTTTAGCAATTAATTATTTCGTTATTCATTTCTCCCTTTTATCTGTCTTAATATGACGGGCACTTAGGTACTTTTTTAAGTATTCTAATATTGTTATTTTTTAGCTTTATATTTTCATATGCTTATAATCTAATCATTAAGAGTATTTTTTTGTATTTTTTTTTTTACTTTCAACTTACTAACATCAATTTTTCTATTCCATCTAAGGAATTTCCATTTAGTTACTGAAAAGAATATCTCAAGGAAAACGTTCTGTTCTATTTTCTCCTCTTTAGGTTTTTATGTCTTTCTCCATTTTTGTGGAGACGAATCTTTCTTTGAATGTGACAAGGAAAGGAAAATGATTACAACAGATCTTTACAATTTCGTGAATAGCACTTATAAGGGATTTTTCTAGGATTGTAAGCATGAAAATAACATTCATTAAATATGAATGCAGAACTTACTGCAAAAGTTCAGGGAGTTTCATCTTCTCTCTCTCTCTCTCTCTCTCTCTCTCTCTCTCTCTCTCTCTCTTTTATAATGTATGAATATATTCTTATATAAAATTAACTTCTTTCTTTACACCATTTCACTCATTAATTATTAATAGCTTATTTCAAACATAACGAGATATTGCTGCCGTTGGTAGCCCATTGTAGGCACTAACCCTTTGCTGCGTATATACTGTGTGTGTATATATATATATATATATATATGTATATATATATATATATATATATATACAATATCTATATTGGTTCACGCCTTTTTCCTTTAACGTGTGAGACACCCTAAGGTTAAAGCCTCCCCTTTTTAAGTAAGTCTTAAGGAGACAGGATTGCTTGCTCTACAGCAGTGGTTCCCAAACTATCTTCCTGACGCCCATATTTTGCTTCCAGTAGACCCGTACGCCCCCATTCCTCTTTTTTGTATATGATTTGATTCTTACATTTATTTCTTAGCATTATACAGGAAAACAGATTTCTGTTTGTATTACATTTTAATAATGAAAGCGACTCAAACAAATAATAGCTCATTCCAGTAACTAAAAATGAAACATTTGGTTGAAAGTGAGCGAAAACTAGTTTGAACATTAGCAAATTGTCAAAATTGAGTTGCTATTTTAAGAATAGATAATTTGAAAACATGGCATATAATATTTGGAAATACTTATGAGACTATGGCACAATTTCTGGTCAAATTTAGTGAGATGGATGCAGCTGTCCTTTTAATGATTTTATTGTTCTATTAAACAAGTAATTCCGAGCAGATGATTTCACGCCCCCCTTGTATCATCCTCACGACCCCCTAGTGGGGCGTGCCCCCCAGTTTGGGAACCACTGCTCTTCAGTATACTCTTTTCTTGACTCCAGCTGGCGATGGCACGCGCTTACATCTGTGTCAACTGGAGAACTGATGGCCATGATAAAAAAAACCGACATTGTAAACTTTAGCATGGCTGATCATTATTAAATAACGACCATTGTAAAATTGAAAATGGCTGATCATTATTGAATAACAGATGTATCCTTGAGAACGGCTAGTCATTATTGAATAACGGTCATTGTGAACTTAAGTACGCCTTTTCATTATTAACTAACGGTCATTGTAAACTTAAAAATGGCTGATCATTATTAAATAACAGACATTGTAAACTTGAGAACGGTTAATCATTAATACGATAACGGTCATTGTGAACTTGAGCACGGCTGATCATTATTGAATAACGGACATGTAAACTTGGGAACGGATGGGTATTGATAAAAAAAAAAAAAAAAAAAAAAAAAAACACACATTGTAAACTTGTGTTCCGAACAAGGGACATAACAAAGGCTACTGGATTTTGATGTTATAAACGTATTCTATATATACATTACAGATCCCTTGACACCAATATAAACCAGAGTTTAAATAATGTCTTTGATATGCAAGGGCCTCTCAAAATGGAATCATTTCTGCATAGTCGCAATCTCTTTGCAGTCGCATTGGTATCCTAAAGGTTTTTCTATCTGAAGGGCTAAAGACTGAAATTATCTCTATCCTTCTCTGTCTCTACCTCTCTCACTCAGAAAAAAGCAGATTCGCGTTTCTGATTTTCTCTCTCTCTCTCTCTCTCTCTCTCTCTCTCTCTCTCTCTCTCTCTAATTCATGAAAGCGCCAAGCACAATAAGTTTAAGCCAAAAAGTAGATAAACTAGTTAGAAAGGCCAAGATCAATGAAGAGAAAAGAGTGGCTTCAGCTAGTATACAAAACCCAAAAGAAATTTTTGCTTATGTAAACAGTAGAAAACAAATCAAAACAACACTAGCCCATAAAGAGACTCAGAGGGTAATCTGATAAGGAATGATTTGGAAAAGCCGAACTGATGAATGCATATTTCACAACTGTTTTCAACGGAATTAATCAATGGCTTTCCCCGAACTAGACATCAAATATGAAGGACCACAACCAATAAATCAAATCACATTTTTAATGGATGATGTCAAAAAGAAAATATAAGGACACATCGAAGAGAGATTACATAGCTAGAAGAAGAGCTAACGAAAGATAGGCACCCACAAGGATGGAAACAGGGCAATGTTCCTCCAATCTACAAGCAGGGACCAAAAGAAGAACCTGGCAACTACAGACCTGTGTGTCTAACGTCAGTGCCTTGCAAAATCTTTAAGCAATTGAAAGTAGATTCATTAGTAGAACACATAGAGAAAAAACAATCTTGTGATAGACAGCCAACATGTTTTTAAACAAAAAGGATCATGTGTGACAAATCTGTTGGAATTTTCCCAAATGTTTAGAATTTATGATAAAAGCAGGGCAATAGACATCGTATACCTAGACTTTCATCAGGGCTTTTAACAAAGTTCCTCATAAAAAATAAATGCAACATTGACGAGCCAGCTGAATGGATCGAAGATTGGCTCACAAGCAAAAAAACAGGAGTTTTAATCAATGAAGAGGCTTCAGAGTGGGCAGCTGTTACAAGGGGAGTACCTCAAGGATCCGTCTTTGACCCATTACTATTTCTGATTTACAATAACGGCATAGATTTAGGATTCAATAGTATAATAGCCAAATTTTACGACGATACGAAACTAGGCATAAATGCTGCAAATTCAGAAGACGTACAGTAGAAGCCTTAAGAGTGGATCTAATGAAGCTAAGAGAATGGTCCAATAAAATGGCAAATACCTTTTAACTGTGGGAAATGCAAAGTCTTGCACATAGGTTATAGTAACCAAAATCAGATAACTCACTGTATGATAATGAAAAAGAAAGTGTGGACCACCAGGAATATCTCGGTATTATTATCAACAAGGATTTGAAGTCCACCAAACAGAGCATAAAAGCTGAAAAGAGAGCACAAAAACTATTAGGTTACATAAAGAGACAATTCAAATACAGAAACAAAGACACTGTACTACAACTGTACACATCACTAGTAAGACCCCATCTAGAATACGAAGTCCAATTCTGTGCTCCAAGTTTTCAAAAGGATATAGATTGTCTGGAAGCAGTACAAAGCAATTTGGATATTGGCGGAGGATGAAACGTTTAAACTTATCTAATATACAAACTCAAGGACTAAGGAAATAATTAGTCGGCATTCAAAATTCTTAAGGAATAACAAATGTAGATTACAACAATCTATTCACGCTTAGAACAAATCTGTCCAGAGATACGGATACAAACTGGAATTGGAAAGATACCACATCACTCAATATGATAATTTCTTTACATAGAAAAAAAGCAAATACATAGAATAGACTGAGAGTGGATGTAGTAAACAGTAACACTGTAAACGAGTTCAAGAATAAGTTAGACCAAAATCATAAAACTCTCTAAACACTAAGAGAATCGCTTTACCAAAGAGCAAATGGAGTCTCCGCAGTTGGACTAGAATTCTCTCTCTCTCTCTCTCTCTCTCTCTCTCTCTCTCTCTCTCTCTCTCTCTCTCTCAGTAAAACAGATTCACCTCACTTAAAACAACAAGAGTAAAAGAAATAAAGATATTCACATCTATCTCTGCCTCTCACTGCCACCTTGTATCTCTCACGTGCAAAATATAAAAGTGGATTTGCTTTGTGAGTCTCCCTTGACTGAAAAACTCGGAGTCTATCGTTGTGGAACCGTTCGGAATATATTCCCTTGTCTCCGTTCCCTACAATTCAGATGCCTGTTCGTTTGGAAAATTTCGGCCCAGATTTTATGCATTGTCCTCCTGGGCAAAGAAAGGATTCAGAAGCTTCTATGTTGTCTTTTTTTTATCCAATGTATCTCTTAGTTTCGCAACGTTTCGTGTTACTAAAAGTTTTTTTTTTTTTTTCAATAGGTTCTAGAAAAAAGGAATTATTTCTATGAAATGGAATCACTGAGACATAAGAGTTTCAATACATAGACGAGATTTTTTTTCCTTGTTAAGTGAATATGAAGATAGATTTACAACACTTGTATTATTGTTTAATTTAGTCGGGTGGCTAGTTCCTCCCCTATTCTCCAGTTTCTGATTCATATTACTAACATATAAATGATCTACAATTGGTAGCTTTCAATTATACTTTTCTTTCCTTGATATTTTGTTTAAACCACTATATTTATTTGAAAAACTTCAAAAGTTAGCATTCTAGATACATAGAAATTACCTAATATGCAAAGTTACATCCTATTTCGATAATATTCGTTAAAGGAACTAAATCCCAAATGGACAACGGCGATCTTAATTGTTCTAATATGTAAATAGATCCTCCCCCCTGTCATTGGAATTATTCTACTATAGAATAACTCATTGGAATCTTATTTCTATTTTAGTTGTGTATAAATAACTTTACTTTTTAAATTATTGCAACAGAAGAATAAGAAAAACCTTTCTTTCCGTGCAATATACTCGTATTTCTTCCTGCAATGTGACAACATTGGCTCTTTATTTACATTTTTGTACTCGTAATTATTTTAATCGTGATTATAGTTCATATCATGTGAAAATAAGTTGAAGCTGCATAATTTATTTATCATTTACGTCATTTTAAGATTCACTTTTGATACCTTTATTGTGACACGCATCTGACTCTATTATATTTTACTCCTCAGATACGGTCTGTTTGATTAGATAAAATCAATCAATTACCACTACAAAAAATTTTATGGATTCTCTGCCATGTGTTTCTGAACTTGGTTATATATACTGTTCTCTTTAAGAAACAGAAACAAGTAGTAAAACGAATAAAATTTAAATAAAATCAATAAAATTTAATATCGATACATTGATAATGAATCATTGATAACATATTTAACCGTATCCTATTCAGGACCTATTCAGGATTATTTTTTCCTTGTTATTACTATCTTGTATGTGACCATAGTAAAATATTAATCAACCTAACTAGGATTTGTAATTAAGTAGGAGATTAGATAATATAATTATTTTCATACATCTTAGAACGATTGCAAAAAGTGATTGCATTTTATTGAAATTTTTATAAGGATTGTCCCTTATTATTTAGTCAAAGTTTCTATGTTTTACAAGGAAATCAGGAACGTAAGAAATATACCTTTATTAGCACAGTTTATCATTGACTCTTAGGATGTACTTTCAATTGTTTTGTTTATGAGTTGCGTATACTCTAAATTCCTTAAATGTATGATTTCAGTGTTTATCCTACACTGTAATTACTTAATAGTTATATTTCTGATATCGACTTAATTGATTTCCTTAAATATTTACAATATGTAGAAATCAATAATTTGGAACGATAAATATACAATAAACCTTAAACTTATATAATTCAGGAGTTGAACTCAAGCAAGTTTGGTTACGATGAAAACCCCGTAAATAAGGATAATTCTACGCCCTCGTTCTTCTCATTTGATTCAGCCCCTTGAATGAATAGCTTATCTGGAAAGCCTTTCTGTCTTATCATTTTTTGCGTTAGCATTAAAAGAAAAATAAGTATTAAGCGAGTTTCTTTATTACATTGCGTCCAATTCACTTATAATTCGGGAAATATGATAACTTTTTTTTATGTCGCTTGTCAATGTTTCTGAAGTAAGGAGATGATCAACATTCTTTGAGGTTATTCAAAAAAAGAGGCAAAACGTAACGCATTATGTTTTTTGCATTAAAAAATTAAGAACATTGAATACTGCCTAGAAATAAAAACTTGAAAACTGAATGGGATCTGTCTTCCAGTCATCTTTAACAAACTATTGACCAATTTTTTCTATTGGCCCGTTCTTTGATTATATAATCGAATGCCATAAGAATGATGTTAACAATAATGATAGCTAACTTGTTTTCAAATGAAATCACCTGACTGCAGAGATCGATGGTCAAAACATCAACAAAAGAGAAATTTCACACCAGAAGGATTGTGGCTCATGAATTTTTACAAACACTGATCATGTATCTAAAAGGTCTGGAATTAGAATCAAGTGAATTTTTTATTTGTAAGTATATAGAAGATAAACAGGACTGAAACTTGTATCATGGAAAATGTTATGTATAACAGGAATACATATATATATATATATATATACATGCATACATATATATATATATATATATATACATATATATGTATATATATATATATATATGTATATATATATATATATATATATAAATATATAAATATATATATAATATATATATATATGTATATAATTTACATACATACATACATGAATATATATATATATATATATACATATATATATATATATATATATATAAGTTAAAGTTACGGGTTTTAGGTCTCCCCTGAGACGACCTTCATCATCTCCTCAGGTGACCATGAACCAGCTGGGACTATCACTGACCCCCTCTAACCTTCCCCCCCAGGTGCCACCCTGGGGAGTACCCCTGGTAGAAGTCTCACACTATTCGCGCTCTGAGCAGGGACGCGAACTCGGGACCTATGAAACAGAAGCCTGTGACGCTGGCAACCTAGCATGCATGTTTTGTAAATATATATATATATATATATATATATATATAATTTTATATATATAAATACATATATATATATATTATATATATATATTGCCTAAATATATATTCATATGCATGCTATATATCAATAATTTACTTTATACCCACCCACCCAGACCACAAACTCACACACATATATATTTTTTATATATACATACATAAATAATGGATTTTGAGCAAAGCGAAAAATCTATTTTTAGGTGAGATAGCCATGTCGTCCTGATGGAAGTTCCTATAAGTAGCTTCCTAAGGGGTATATGTACTACATTGATATTCCCAGAGAATTTTACCTTTACATATCCAGAATTCTAACTACTGGCGACGAATATCCTTAAATTTCTCACAAGGATATCGCATAATGTCAGAGGACGTATTCTTGACACGCCGCATAGCAATCTGCACCCTAATAGCGTTTACGCCTCGGGGGGAAGTGGCAAAATAGAAGGGGGGGCCGTATCAAGGTTACCCTAGTTCTCATATTACTATTGAGTATCACAACAGCGTCATATCCAAGATGGTGAACATTCCTTATAGCATTGAGCATGGTTTTACAGATACAGTACTTCGGGAGGGATACTGTGAAGATCTTTCCTTTTTAGAAAAGAAGGGTGGTTCCATCAGGCTATCTTACCCAAAAATAGATTTTTTGCTTCGTTCAAAATCTGTTTTTCGGGCTCAAGCCATGTCGTCCTGATGGAAGCATACCAGAGCATTAATGTATCCGTGGATTTTCATCAGTGCCTTAACCTTGGGACAACATTTCTATGGTCATCTGGACCAATTGAGACAAATGACATTACCGTTATCCGTCATCAACACAAAATCATTAATAATGTTAGTGCTTCCCTGCCCCCTACAGGGAAGGGTCATTCTAGACAGTAGGAAAGGGTCCTCAAGGTTAGCATATATTGTATGAACAAACATATGTATACACTGATATACAAACAGTCTATAGTTTGTATATATTGCCGAACCTTTATCAGTATCTCTTATATCTATTGTTTGCAAGCATACAACTACATGAAGAATACTTAATTTAGTAAGCCAAAGAACTCTGGCATTTTATACATGCAATTGTCGGGCGAATTAGGACGCAACACATTGTAATAGACATTTATTCCTAATAAATGACTAAATGAATTAACCAGTAAAACGAATGTAGCATGATAAGGGAATTATACATGTAACGTATACAGAAATTATATTTCTTTCTTGAAAGGGAAAGAAATGATGAGTGCCACACTCAGATTGAAGAAAAATTTATAATAAGATTTCTCTTCATAATTTCTGTTACCGGTTACATTCTATCGACACTATGTACCATGTACACATGACACTAGTGTTATCTGTATAATTCCACACCTGGGATTTTGAACAGAGTTAGTGTCACCATGGTAACATTCATTCAAAGAAGGTCACACTAAAAGTTATGATCCCTTCTCCCTTTAATTGTTCATCGCAGAATTAGACGGCAGGTTTTAATACATTACCTGCCGCCACCACATAATGCTTCAGTTCATGGACCTGCTTAGCATAGCGTTTGTAGAACACTCTGGATGATTTCCATCCAGTAAATGAGCGAAGCCGCTCGAAGTCCATATACTGAAAAAAGTTCAGTAATGAAGCAATTTATCTCGGATCATGACCTGCAGTACTGTCAGGATCTGCTCTACGAATAAAGTAGGTGAGCTTCGCCCTCAGTTGTTTTAGGAATAAGTTTGATCCACAGGTTTCATGAAATAAAGGTGTTTGGGCTCTCTGTGATAAATCGAAGGCAATTAACTTCTGAACCTTCTGAGATAGTCCTGGGCTCAGAACTAGGGCCAGCCTCATCCTCAGTTCCTTCACTAAAGGGAACCGGTTGCTCATGGGCTATTTGGGAGTCAACAGAGCCACTCTCCCTGGAAGGATTTCAGTATGTTGAGGACCGTCAGCAGGTGATTGAGATGGGATGAACCAGAATACCTGAGTCCATCCCTTCCATACTAGAGACATGATGTCTGTTAACTCCACTAGAGGATCCCCGTATGGGGCTACATATCGAAGTAGTTTCTTGAAAACGCTCGTGATGAGGAGGTCGATATGCAGTTCTGGGACTTGTTCCAATCTGGGAGGGAATAGGTCTGCGTCTGTGGACCATTCCAACTCTTGAGCCCAAATAGAGCATCCACTGTCATATTGTGGATCGATTTTATATGAACTGCTGACAGGTGCCATCCCCTTAAGTAAGGGATGGTTAACGTCACCTAGACTGTATGAGACGTTCTATATCATTGTCGACTGCGACGTCTCATTATTGCTTCGGTGTCCCAGATCAGTCGTAGGAAGTCTGATCTGTGTGGAGAGAGCTTCCCCACTCATGACAGGACCAACATGGTCCTGGGACTTTAGGGCTTTGACCTTTGTTAGAGAAGCGATTAAAGACGGACCGATATCGGTCTTTTTAGATCTCTTCAAGCATTTGATGCGTATCTTCTCCAGACTCTTGATGCATCTTTATGCTGTGCTCTTAGCACTAGGTCTGTTACTATTGAGAACTGGAGAGAGTTCAGAGCTCCTCCCTGTTAGCGTCTTAGAAATCTGACTGATTACCCGAGTCTCTTGACCTCCCTCGCAATCTCCTTTTATATTCCCAAGGGAAAGGAGAGTTGATGTGACCATAGGCTTCAATGATTTTTCAACCCTTGAAACCTTTGAGCTCGAGAGAATCGAAACTTCTTGAAGCTTATCTTGCATCCGCGATGTCTGGGGAACCGGGGTCATTTCCTGGATCCTCGTAGACCAGCCACTTTAGGTGCTGCCCACCCCAGCCTCTTGTCCAGGTACATTGTTGCCTGAACCATTTCTAGGCTTGGTTTTTGCGTGACTAGGTCTGCCAATCCTATGAGGATATTTAGGACTGTGTCTAGTCGGACACGTATCTTTACTAGGATAAACGTTACTATCTGTAACTTGAATCCTAGATAGGAGGGGAGGGGGTGATTGACTGGAAGTTGCCAAAGGACACCTTTATGTGTGACAAGACTACGAACACCCCTTTTTGAAACAAGGTTGAGTGGTGACAAGTCCAGAATGACTCCAAGATTTCCTGAGTCCTTCCCGTGAACACAAAACCGCCTTCCCTTGAACTCGATGGACTATAGTTTTCTTACCACCTGTATGCTCTAAAGCTCTCAGGTATACTTCTCCAGAACGGTTTTGGATTGTAGGAGAAGTTAAGGATATGATGGTGGAGACATTTCTACTTCCCATCATAGTCCCATCTTGATTAGGCCTTGGACCCAAGGATCGAAGGTCCGACGATCCTGAAAGAACCGCCGTCCTACCAGAAGCATCTCCATGCTTCGAATAATCAGTAGGTTTAAAACTTTTGACCACCT
Organism: Palaemon carinicauda; assembly: GCF_036898095.1. Lineage (NCBI taxonomy): Eukaryota > Metazoa > Arthropoda > Malacostraca > Decapoda > Palaemonidae > Palaemon > Palaemon carinicauda. Next base: position 104,398,946 of record NC_090746.1, on the reverse strand, counting down.
GCCAGTGGCACCGCGGTTACTGGAACTGTGGGATGTTGTTGAACACCCAGGATATTTCCAGACTTTGCCGTCTTCCTTTTAGGTTGGGGACCCACAACCATGGAAGACTTTCTCTTTGAAAGGATGCCCCACTTTTGGAGAAGACTTATGTTCTCCATGGTGGCACGGTCCAGCTGGCAGGATGCCAACTGGACTAAGAAAAATAAAAGACATATATTTGTGCATCCCACCCAACCTATTTGCTGTAACCTTCCTTAAAAAATTAAATTGTAGAGTTTCCTGATCAGGGAGACTCAAGATAAGGGTTCTACCCTTTAAGGGTTAGGAGTGTAACACCCCAGCCCTTGAATTATTTAATATTGTAAGGTAATCTAAAAGCTGATTTTTATCAGAATATTGAAGAAGTTATATTTTTTTTTTTTCAATATAGGATTGGGCTCAGCAAATACCTGGGTAGGGATACCCAAGATATATTGAAAATGACTACTAGTATAATATATACAGTAATTTTTCTATCTGCAGTATATCCTATACTGCAAATATACTGACTACCTGTATAAACATATACTGTAGATCAGCACGCATGTCGCCGGCATAGCTAGTTTTTGCCGGTACATCCAGCATGTTAGCTAAAAGAGAGAGAGATAGCATGGAGTGAAGGCCACCTATTACTGTGTATGTATACAGTAATTAAGAATGTAAAGTCTAATTTTACTGCCTTTCTCCAGAAATAAGGTTCAAATGAAAGGGGAGAATGTAACATTCAGACTTCCATCCCTCCACAGTATTATTGCTGGTAGGGTCCCGCCGACACACTGCCGGTAGGCTGGCCTCCTGCAGTACCAGTACAGTCGGCATGCTGCCGGCTGAGTCAGCACCTATATCTCCGACAATAGAACTTGTGGCTAGCAGTCCAGGGAGAACTGAAGAACCTTAAAGACAAAAGGGACTTCCCAATCACAGTCACCAAGGCTGCCGGCAGCAGGCAGCCACCGACCGCCGTCATGGCTGCCGACAAATCGCATGGCTACAAGCAGTATGCATCACCGCCAGCAGTCGTCATAGCCGCCGACAGTTGAAAGACACATAGTCACCGGCATCCAACATGGCCGCCGGTATCCAACATGGCTGCATGCAGCTGCCATAGCCGCAGGCAGCCAGACAACGGCAGTAGAGAGGGAGTCTGGCCAGCACCGGTAACAGTATGGTTGCTGGACACTGGTATCATAAAAGAACAGAGGGGGAGGAAAAAGGGTCCTATATAAAGTGTGATAGGAGCCGGCAATGTTGCCAGACCTAAACCCCTTGACGAAACTTATTTTCAGTATTGGCGCCATCCCAGGTGGCAGGAGAATCTCTATTTTCCAACCTAGGGTGTGCCAACACCGTTTAGGGGACGGCAGCAGTGCCACCTCTTCTCAACAAGGGAGAAACAGAGTTCCAGTGCCACGCCATCCTAGGCCTAAGAAGATACTATACTTCAGCCTAGGGTCTGCAAGCATAGGACTAGTCTACTAGGCCAGAGGGAGAAGATGGCGGCATCATACAACCACTTCAGGTGTAGCCTAAGGAGGGCTATCTTCCTATGCCGGCAGTTTAGCCGGCAGGGGAATGACTATTCACACTGCCGGCCGACTGCCAACACAATACTAAATACTCTGAGTTTCTGACCGAATCCCAAAATTTGCCATTTTCTGTTAAGGGACGAGACAAAAAAACCCTAGACTAGTCATGCCTGAATTAAAAATTCAAGGCCGACCCATTAGGTTTGTAGCCTAAGGCTACCCTCAGAGGTAAGAGGGATTACCCTTAAATCTCTAATTGAGACGAGTATCGGTTATATAATAATTCTGGAGATATCAATCCCCAAAGAATTAATAACCAATACAGATGGGTAACCGGGGAAATGTCGAAAGTATATGTTGCCTAGGTTAGGTTATCTAGGCAAGGCGATATCTCGGTTACCTATATCACCGAAACTCTGACATATACGATCGAAGCAGAAAAAGGAGAAATATGCATATAAATACCTTTACAAACATAAAATGCCTAAATAGCTTCATGAATAACTTATTAATGCTATTCTAAAAACCGGGAATGTCGTTCTACTAACTAAATAACACATGTCCAACGAACGACCGCACCCATGGCCCCTCCGGTAACAGGCCTAGCTCCTAATCACAATAAATTACTCTAATTTCACTGTGAGACAGGAACTAAAAAACACATATTGTAAAGATACAATACTCAACTTTCCAGAGGTGAAAGAAGCTCCAGAATGCATAATGATAAACCTAGAAATCGATCGAAAATGTCAGATCAATAGGGAACACCACCACCAAGCGAATTCGCTCCAAAATAAGGAATGTTTGCCATCTTGGATATGGCGCTGTTGTGATACTCAATAGTAATATGAGAACTAGGGTAACCTTGATACGGCTCCCATTCTATTCTGCCACTTCCCCCTCAAAGCGTAAACCCGATCATTGCTATGTGGCGTGTCAAGAATACGTCCTCTGATATTATGCGATATCCTTGTGAGAAATTTAAGGATATTCTCGCCAGCAGTTAGAATTCTGGATATGTAAAGGTAAAATTCCCTGGGAATATCACTGTAGTGCATATATCCCTTAGGAAGCTACTTATAGGAAGTTACATCAGGACAACGTGGCTTGAGCCCCCCCCCCCCCCCCACCCCCACCCCCCCCCCCAAAAAAAATGTATATATATATATATATATATATATATATATATATATATATATATATATATATATATATATATATATATATATATATATATATATATATATATATATACACATATATATATATATATATATATATATATATATATATATATATATATATATATGCCTACCTACATACATATATATAGGTATAAATGCGAGTGTAAATACGAAGATAGATTCCGTTAAACCGTTTTCTTGACCCATGCTCTTAAACAATCACAAACTAAACTAACTACGTGTTCATCTACGAAACAGAATGGAAAATTGTATACATTTTGATAAAAACCATAATGCCTATCACTCAAACATATTACATAGAAACTAATTATAAAAATAAGTAATTGATTTATGTACTTCCCATATTAGTAGAATTATATGGTGTCATTCAAACAAATTGGAAAGACAAATCTCTCTGTTCAAAACTTGAGTCTAAATACAATACCTAGGAGTTTGTCTTTCCGTCACGCAATACTTTATTGGTAAGTTCTGGGCAATTTCAACAAGTGTGTGTGCATATATATATATATATATATATATATATATATATATATATATATATATATATATATATATATATATATATATATATATATATATATATATATATATATATATATATATATATACATATATTTATATATATATATATATATATATATATATATATATATATATATATATATATATATATATACCTCTAAAAAAAGGTGTAACTAATAATAAGTCCATTTCTTGAAATTAGAATATTTCATGTTATAAACAAACTTCCAGCGTATATAAGAAAGGAAAAACGATGTTACACTCTTCAGAAGGGTAGGCTCCACTTTGGAGAGCTGATTTTTTTTCTTTGCTAAAAGTCTTTCTTTGGCCTAGCAGAAGGCCGTGATACGTGTAGAATTCATCTCCAGCCTCTATAATGCCCCTCATGGTCGTCAACGCCCCCCTTATGTTCATAGTAAAAATAAGAAATATCAATAGCAATTGTGTAATTTTTATAGCGTACCTCTCAAAAATTGGTCAAAGTTGTTTTCTAATATCAGTTTCATCAGGGGTTACTATGAGATTATCTCCCATTTCCCTGTGTCATCAGAAAAAAATAACTTTTTCTCGGTTTTTTTTTTTAGCGAGAGGGGTGTATTTCTTTGCTTGTCCTGATCTTATGCCTTAAATAATATAATTTTCAGATGTTTTAGACTATCAAGTGATATAATACCTACAAATACACAGAAGATTTTGACCCTAAATCGAGATTTTAATTTTTGGGGAATATTTATTTCTAGGTATCCCTCTATCATCGGCGGGGCTTTCATTAAAGTTATTGCTCGTTTTTTCTTGCTGTGTGCTTATTTACTGTTCGATTTTTATAAAACTTTGTGTGCATGTTCCAGGTGGATATACAAACATGCCTACAAACCGAATTTCAATTTAAGGCAGTAGTTTCTCACCGATCACCAAATAAGATTTAGCACAATGGCACCGATTTTCACATTTTTATTCATAAAATCCTTCATTTTCCCTGTAGGATGATAAAACTCATAGAGGATATGCCTTATTATAGTGTTAATAATGACTGAAATTTTCATTAGCGTGTCTTGATTAGTGTATTTGTGGGAAATATTTTCACGATTGGCACCCCTTCAAAGTGGAGCCTATTAACCATTCAATTAATCATTTGTAATATTGGAGTCGTATAATCAGTACCACGAACTGTCTTTCTAATTATGACAATAGCAAAAGGTTTGCATAGAGATATGTATGATAACCATTCACTAGGCAATGAATGAATAATATCGATACAATGATTTCCTCTCGAAATTTTCTGGAAATAGCCTTGTTTATAGTCGTAGCCCTTAGAGACCTCGTTAATTAATATATTCATAGGCTGTTGTACTGAAAGCCTTTTTAATAATCGATAGTATTTGAATGCCTAATACCCTTAATCTTTCGCTGTTTATACCCCGAATATTGAAAATACCCCTGGAAATGTTTTAATTGTTGTAGAGGATATGAAGTAATTGCAAGTGCTGGTGTGGTCAGTGATTTTAGACTTCTGGAATCGTTGTAAACATTATTAACTTTTTTTCGGTATCGAAATATATGCTCTTCGTACTAATATTATTAATTTTAGAAGTTGGAAAACTTTCAACTTCAGTCATATACTGATGATTTCAAAATCTTTGAACCCTGGTCTCCATGCAAAAGTGATTAGGAGAAAACCGTAAAGTATGAAATATCTGCTTTGGCGTTGTTACCATTTTTAAAATATTTTATTCTAATTGCTCATTATTTCTTAGATCGTTTATTTATTTATTTATTTCCTTTCCTCTCTGGGCTACTTTACCCTTTTAGAGCCTTGGGCTTATAACATCTTGCTTTTCCAACTATGGTTTTAGCTTAGTTAGTAATAATAATAATAATAATAATAATAATAATAATAATAATAATTCACATATTCCTTTTCTCACGTGAACTTGCCATAAGAAAGAAGAGGTATATTTTAGTTATCTGAGGTTCTTGGGGAAGTTATATTGAATGAAACAAGGAAATATGAGTGTAATACCGTCTCTCTCTCTCTCTCTCTCTCTCTCTCTCTCTCTCTCTCTCTCTCTCTCTCTCTCTCTCTCTCTCTCTCTCTCGAATTATATGAGGCTCTTGATGAAGTAAAAATAAAATAAAAAGGCGTAATTCTGTTTCTCCACCTCTCTCTCTAGACTTTTGGGCTCTTGAGGAACTAATAATGAATGAAACAAGCAATATTGATTATTATTGTCCTCTCTCTCTCTCTCTCTCTCTCTCTCTCTCTCTCTCTCTCTCTCTCTCATAGTTGAAGGCGAATTTCATCAATTTCAAATCAAGAACTACACTATCGTCTCATATCGCTCACAGAAGGACCATTCCGGCGAAATTTATCCGGCCATAAATCCGGGTTAAGAGGCGCCGAGTTTCGTATGCCACAGCTGCCCAGGAAGAGGCCAAACTCCGTTCGTTTTCTGGCGGGGAGATCTTTCACGCCTAATAATGCTATTTTGTCTACTGGGTGAAGTATTTGTCTTCTTTGAATGGTCATTCGTGGACTGGTCAATGTAGAATATTAGAAGCTTACATCCTACATTCTACATGTATTTAACGTCGATTGGATCCAACTATTTAGATTTTGTGTCTAAAATCTCTGATATTAATTTTGTTTGAATTCGATCAAGAAAATAGTCGGGGCATTTAAAAGTATGGGAGCAGATTTTCAGAATATGTATTATTGCGGTTATTCCACGAATGCTGGAAGTGATCTGCTCATTATCAGATACGGAATTTAGAAGAAAAAAAAATTATATCTGATAAGATTTAATATCCGTCAATGGTATTTGTCACTCGGAAAGAGATGCTGCTATTATCCATGTGTGATTAATCATTAAACCAGGGAATGAAAGATTTTTCATTTGCACCTCACGAATTACGAAATTTTTAAAGAAGATCTAATGACGTTTGGCAAGCTATTAAAAAACCTGAGATGAGAGAATCTGAATACTTTCAGAGATATTCCAAAACTAATAATCTTGGATTAAAATACAAGATAAGATTACTTACTTTTGGAAAGACTAATACTTCTCAATTTGAATGAACTTCAGTATACATATTCCTGACCACCAACAGTGACAGCAATTGAATCTACATATACCCAAAACCCTTTTCATTGCCAAAAATATGAATGATATTGAAAAATCCTT
>NC_090746.1:104368216-104391972 GCF_036898095.1 Palaemon carinicauda | reverse complement strand
TTTCTGCAATTTATATCCACGTCAATGGTATTTGTCACTCAGAAAGAGATGCTGCTATTATCCATGTGTAACTAATCATTAAACCAGGGAATGAAAGATTTTTCATTCACACCTCACGAATTACGAAATTTTTTAAAGAAGATCTATTGACGTTTGGCAAGCTATTTACAAACCTGAGATGAGAGAATCTGAATACTTTCAGAGATATTCCAAAACTAATAATCCTTTGGATTAAAATACAAGATAAGATTACTTACTACTTTTGGAAAGACTATAACCTTCTCAATTTGAATGAACTTCAGTAAACCATAATTCCTGACCAACCAGTGACAGAAATTGAATCTACAGATACCCAAAACCCCTTTTCATCGCCAAAAAATATGAATGATATTGAAAAAATCCCTTAGATTAATGCATTTTGCAAAGTTGATGTTATTGAGAAAGTGAAATCTTCCCGGCATTGAACGTAATATTATGTGCTCGAGGTAAAAAAAATAATTATGTTTCACATGTATAGTCTGCCACATCGCCGAGAGAGAGAGAGAGAGAGAGAGAGAGAGGAGAGAGAGAGAGAGATGAGAGAGAGAGATAGAGAGAGAGAGAGAGAGAGTGGACAATAATAATATTGCTTGTTTCATTCATTATTACTTCCCCAAGAGCCTAAAGTCTAGAGCGAGAGGTGGAGAAACAGAATTACGCCCTTTTTTTATTTTTACTTCCTCAAGAGCCTCATATAATTCGAAAGAGAGAGAGAGAGAGAGAGAAGAGAGAGAGAGGAGAGAGGAGAGAGAGAGAGAGAGAGAGAGAGAGAGAGAGAGACGGTATTACACTCATATTTCCTTGTTTCATTCAATATAACTTCCCCAAGAACCTCAGATAACTGAAATATGCCTCTTCTTTCTTATGGCAAGTTCACGTGAGAAAAGGAATATGCGAATCCTTATATTATTATTATTATTATTATTATTATTATTATTATTATTATTATTATTATTATTATTATTATTATTATTATTATTATTATTGTTATTGTTATTATTATTATTATTATTATTATTATTATTATTATTATTATTATTATTATTATTAACTAAGCTAAAACCCTACTTGGAAAAGCAAGATGTTATAAGCCCAAGGCTCTAACAGGGAAAAGTAGCCCAGCGAGGGAAAGGAAATAAAGAAATAAATAAACGATCTGAGAAATAATGAGCAATCAGAATAAAATATTTTAAAAACAGTAACAACGTCAAAGCAGATATTTCATACTTTACGGTTTTCTCCTAATCACTTTTGCATGGGGACCAGGGTTCGAAGATTTTGAAATCATCAGTTTATGACTGAAGTTGAAAGTTTTCCAACTTCTGAAATTATTAATATTAGTACGAATAGCATATATTTCGATACCGAAAAAAGTTAATAATGTTTACAACGATTCCAGAAGTCTAAAATCACTGACCCACACCAGCACTTGCAATTACTTCATATCCTCTACAACAATTAAAACACTTCCAGGGGAATTTTCAATATTCGGGGTATAAACAGCGAAAGATTAAGGGTATTAGGCATTCAAATTACTATCGATTATTAAAAAGGCTTTCAGTACAACAGCCTATGAATATATTAATTAACTAGGTCTCTAGGGGCTACGACTATAAACAAGGCTATTTCCAGATAATTTCGAGAGGAAATCATTGTATTGATATTATTCATTCATTGCCTAGTGAATGGTTATCATACATATCTCTATGCAAACCTTTTGCTATTGTCATAATAAGAAAGAAAGTTCGTGGTACTGATTATACGACTCCAATGTTACAAATGATTAATTGAATGGTTAATAGGCTCCACTTTGAAGGGGTGCCAATCGTAAAACTATTTCCCAAAAATACACTAATCAAGACACGCTAATGAAATTTTCAGGCCCTTATCAGCACTATAATAAGGCATATCCTCTGTGAGTTTTATCATCCTACAGGGAAAATAAAGGATTTTATGAATACAAATATGAAAATCGGTGCCATTGTGCTAAATGTTATTTGGTTATCGGTGAGAACTCATTGTCTTGAATTGAAATTCGGTCTGTAGGCATGTTTGTATATCCACCTGGATCATGCACACAGTTTTATAAAAATCGAACAGTAAATAAGCACACAGCAAGAAAAAAACGAGCAATAACTTTAATGAAAGTCCCGCCGATGATGGAGAGATACCTAGAAATAAATATTCACCAAAAATCAAAATCTCGATTTAGGGACAAAACCTTCTGTGTATTTGTAGGTATTATGTCACTTGATAGCCTAAAACATCTAAAAATTATATTATTTAAGGCATAAGATCAGTACAAGCAAAGAAATACACCCCTCTCCCCCCCCCGAAAAAAAAAAAAACGAGAAAAGGTGATTTTTTTTTTCTGATGACACACACGGAAATGGGAGATAATCTCATAGTAACCCCCTGAACTCATTTTCTTTGATGAAACTGATATTAGAAAACGACTTCAACCAATTATTGAGAGGTATACTATAAAAATTACACAATTGCTAATGATATTTCTTATTTTTACTATGAACATAAGGGGGGGCGTTGACGACCATGGGGGCCATTATAGAGGCTGGATATGAATTCTACACGTATCACAGGCCTTCTGCTAGGCCAAAGGAAGACTTTTAGCAAAGTGGAGCCTACCCTTCTGAAAAGTGTAACATCGTTTTTCTTTTCTTATATACGATGGAAGTTTGTTTATAACGTGAAATGTTCTAATTACAAGAAATGGACTTATTATTAGTTACATCTTTTTTGAGAAGGTATATATATATATATATATATATATATATATATATATATATATATATATATATATATATATATATATATATATATATATATATATAATCATTTTGCACATTTAGATGTGTTTTTCATTTAAGCCATATATTATAATCCTCAAAATATCTGGATTCCATCTATAGCTCAGGACCAGAGACCCAAATCAGCTTAAAGATAAGAGCTTCTGTCGGCCGGGGCCCAAAAAAACTGAGATTCCATTGAATTAGCATATATATATATATATATATATATATATATATATAATATATATATATATATATATATATATATATATACACTGGTTGAAATTGCCCAGAACTTACCAATAAAGTATTGCGTGACGGAAAGACAAACTCCTAGTTATTGTATTTAGACTCAAGTTTTTAACGGAGAGATTTGTCTTTCCAACAGGTTTGAATGACACCATATAATTCTACTAATATGGGAAGTACATAAATCAATTACTTATTTTCAAAATTAGTTTCTATGTTATATGTGTGAGTGATAGGCATTATGGTTTTTTATCAAAAGGTATATTAATTTTCCATTCTGTTTCATAGATGAACACGTAGTTAGTTTAGTTTGTGATTGTTTAAGAGCATGGGTCAAGGAAACCGTTTAACGGAATCTATCTTTATTTTTACACTCGCTTATATACCTATATATATGTATGTAGGTAGGCATATATATATATATATATATATATATATATATATATATATATATATATAATATATATATATATATATATATATATATATATATATATATATTTAGGCTCAAGCCATGTTGTCCTGATGTAAGTTCCTATAAGTAGCTTCCTAAGGGATATATGCACTACAGTGATATTCCTACGGAATTTTACCTGTAGGTATCCAGAATTCTAACTGCTGGCGAGAATATCCTTAAATTTCTCACAAGGATATCGCATAATATCAGAGAACGTATTCTTGACACGCCACATAGCAATGATTGCATTTACGCTTCGAGGGGGGAAGTGGCAGAACAGAAGGGGAGCCGTATCGAGGTTACCCTAGTTCTCACAGCAGCGCCATATCCAAGATGGCAAACATTCCTTATTTTGTAGCGAATTCGATCGGTGGTGTTCCCTATTGATCTGACATTTTCGATCGATTTCTAGGTTTATTATTATGCATTCTGGAGCTTCTTTCACCTCTGGAAAGTTGAGTATTGTATCTTTACAATATGTATTTTTCAGTAATTTATTGTGATTAGGAGCTAGGGCCTGTTACCCGGAGGCGCCATGGGCGCTGTCGTTCGTTGGGCATGTGTTATTTAGTTAGTAGAACAACATTCCCGGTTTTTTAAAATAGCATTAATGAATTATTTATGAAGCTATTTAGGCATTTTATGTTTGTAAAGATATTTATATGCATATTTTTCCTTTTTTCTGCTTCGATCGTATATGTCAGAGTTTCGGTGATATAGGTAACCGAGACCTCGCCTCGCCTAGGTAACCTAACCTAGGCAACATATACTTTCGACAATTCCCAGGTTACCCTTTTGTATTGGTTATTGATTCTTTGGGGATTTATATCTCCAGAATTATTTTATAACCGATACTCGTCTCAATTAGAGATTTAAGGGTAATCCCTCTTCCCTCTGAGGGTAGCCTTAGGCTACAATCCTAATGGGTCGGCCTTGAATTTGTAATTCAGGCATGACTAGTCTAGGGTTTTTTTTGTCTCGTCCCTTAACAGCAAATGGCAAATTTTGGGATTCGGTCAGAAACTCAGAGTATTTAGTCTTGTGTCGGCAGTCGGCCGGCAGTGTGAATAGTCATTCCCCTGCCGGCTAGACTGCCGGCATAGGAGGCTAGCCCTCCTTAGGCTACACCTGAAGTGGTTGTATGATGCCGCCATCTTCTCCCTCTGGCCTAGTAGACTAGTCCTATGCTTGCAGACCCTAGGCTGAAGTATAGTATCTTCTTAGGCCTAGGATGGCGTGGCACTGGAACTCTGTTTCTTCCTTGTTGAGAGGAGGTGGCACTGCTGACATCCCTTAAACGGTATTGGCACACCCTAGGTTGGAGAATAGAGATTCTCCTGCCACCTGGGATGGCGCCGATATTGAAAAAAGAGTTGTGTCAAGGTGTTTAGGTCTGGCAACATTGCCGGCTCCTATCACACCTTATATAGGACCCTTTTTTCCTCCCCCCTCTGTTCTTTTATGATACCAGTGTCCTGCAACTATACTGTTATCGGTGCCGGCCAGACTCCCTCTTTACTGCCGTTGTCCGGCTGCCTGCGGCTATGGCAGCTGCATGAAGCCATGACAACTGCCGGCGGCCATGTTGGATGCCGACGACTATGTGTCTTTCAACTGTCGGCGGCTTATGACGACTGCTGGCGGCGATGCATACTGCTTGTAGGCCATGCGATTTGTCGGCAGCCATGACGGCTGTCGGCAGCTGCCTTCTGCCGGCAGCCATGGTGACTGTGATTGGGAAGTCCCTTCTGTCTTTCAGGTTCTTCAGTTCTCCCTGGACTGCTAGCCACAAGTTCTATTGTCGGAGATATAGGTGCTGACTCAGCCGGCAGCATGCCGACTGTATTGGTACTGCCGGAGGCCGCCTGCTGGCAGTGTGTCGGCGGGACCTTGCCAGCAATAATACTGTGGATGGATGGAAGCCTGGATGTCACATCCTCTCCCCTTCCATTTGAACCTTATTTCTGGAGAAAGGCAGTAAAAATTAGACTTTACATTCTTAATTACTGTATACATACACAGTAATAGGTGGCCTTCACTCCATGCTATCTCTCTCTCTTTTAGCTATCATGCTGGATGTGCCGGCAAGAACTAGCTATGCCGGCGACATGCCTGCTGATCTACAGTATATGTTTATACAGGTAGTCAGTAAATTTGCAGTAGAGGATATACTGCAGATAGAAAAAATTACTGTATATATTATACTAGTAGTCATTTCCAATATATCTTGGGTATCCCTACCCAGGTATTTGCTGAGCCCAATCCTATATTGAAAAAAAAATATAACTTCTTCAATATTCTGATAGAAATCAGCTTTTAGATTACCTTACAATATTAAATAATTCAAGGGCTGGGGTGTTAAACTCCTAACCCTTAAAGGGTAGAACCCTTATCTTGAGTCTCCCTGATCAGGAAACTCTACAATTTAATTTTGTAAGGAAGGTTACAGCAAACAGGTTGGGTGGGATGCACAAATATATGTCTTTTATTTTTCTTAGTCCAGTTGGCATCCTGTCAGCTGGACCGTGCCATCAGGTGTTTACCACAAAGGCAACACGCTCGTAAGTAGCCAGTAATTTGCAACATAGTATATGCTGCAAATAGAAAACTCTTGTATGATTATACAGTAGTTATTTCTAACATATCTTGGGTACCCTCGGCGAGCTTCTGCTGGGTACCACGCTCCTATATTGAAAGAATAGTATTTCTTCAATATTCTGATTGAGGAATCAGTCATCCTTACCCCACAGTGTTAAGAATGAAAGGGAAAGTGACTTATACACTTTTCTACTCCTAGGGGGTTAGAACCCTTTTAGTTGGAGTTACCTTGGTAGAGGAATCTCCTTATATTTAATTCTGAGGGGAGGGTAACAGCAGTTTGCTTGCACGGGATACATGAGTATGTGTCTCCTACTATCCCTTTATAGCTTACTATCCTAAGCTATTTTGTTAAAAGATGACTTTTGCATATTGATTATCAGTGAGATAATCAATTATATACTCATTCTGTTCTCCTTTCTTTACAGGAGGAACACCAGATGACTTGTGCTGCAGTCTTCTGCAAGATCGATCAAGAGTAAGTGTTTCTTCGATCATAATATTTGCAGGTTTCATGCCCCCTGCACTATTATTTCTGAATCCCCTACATTATTGGAACCTGCAGGTTTGCAATATATGTCGGACATTAATGTCCGAAGGTTTCGAGAATCCCAAGTCTATAGAGACTAGGGATACAGCTCGGTACAAATTACGCAACTGGGTGAAAGGCTTCCAGAAAATCTCTCTGGGACCCTACCTTCCTAATGATAGGATGCGTAAGCTACTGTTTCCGAAGGCAAGTAAGGAAATAGTGGTGCCCTCAGGCACCAATTACATTGCCCGACGGCCAGATAGCCTTTGGGATGACGGGCAGGAAGTGCCCCAGGGGTAGAAGGGGAAAATGTAGTATTGGAATTGTTTCTGCCTATGCCGGCTCTAGAGCCATTGACGTCAACATTTTCGTCTTCTACCTCTCTATTAGATGGAATGGCCCAATTATGGGCCCAAGTGAATAATCTAATAGAGAGCTTTTGCAAACAAAACGAATAGCAGGAAGTAAAATTCAAGATAGAGCCTCACAAAGCTCCACTTTTCGCTTCCCAAGGGTCATTCAAATGACCCATGGATCAAGACCCTACCGACATGCTCCAAAACCAATCCCTGGAGGTTTGCGGAGCTGATGCCGATTCCACATGGCAAACTCTACATCTCAGAGAATATGGGTGCTGTTTCTTTGGACAAAATCCAATTTTGGCCAAGCTTTGACGCTTTCCCTAATTGTTTTGTTCGACTGAAGTATGAACCAAAGTCAAGAAAAGGAACGGAATCGAAGGAGGTCATGATTCTCGACCATGATAAGGCACAGGCTATCCTGTCAAGTAGCCTGAAAAAGGCTGGTTACTCGGTGTTGAAGTTATTCACACTGGGTAACAGGCACCCTTCCTTTCTTGCTCCTGCTTAAATTTCATTCCCAGACAGGAGAACAACTGGAATGAAGTCCATTTAACTTTTTCTGTAGGAAGATTAGTTGCGGATGTCGGCAGTCGACAATTTAACGAAGGTCTCCCTAAACTATCCGAGTTTCTCTTGTATAATGAACAAGAGACGAAGGAGAGACTTGTAGCCTCCCAATCTCTACAAAACTACGTAGAGTTTTGTTCAACCCATCAAAGTACCCCAGACATGCTCATGGTCTTAGCCAAAATACATATGGCTACCTTAGTGATAGACTTTCACGCCTTTATGAAGGCTAGGAGAGCATGTAGAGAGTTTGTGTTCACTGCCGCAACAGTGAGGCATGAAACAAGGAAGCTAATATCTTCCAATATCTGGGGGTAAAGACCTCTTCCCAGACGAGGTAGTTAGGCAAGTGATTAACAGCGCCACCATGGAGAACATAAGTCTTCTCCAAAAGTGGGGCATCCTTTCAAAGAGAAACTCTTCCATGGTTGTGGGTCCCCAACCTAAAAGGAAGACCGGAAAGTCTGGAAATATCCGGGGTGTTCAACAACATCCCACAGTTCCAGTGACCGTGGTGCCACAGGCAGGTGGTCAAGAGTTTAAACCTACTGATTATTCGAAGCATGGAGATGCTTCTGGTAGGAGGGCGGTTCTTTCAGGATCGTCGGACCTTCGATCCATGGGTCCCAGGCCTAATCAAAATGGGACTATGATGGGAAGTAGAAATGTCTCCACCATCATATCCTTAACTTCTCCTACAATCCAAAACCCTTCTGGAGGAGTATACCTGAGAGCTTTAGAGGATACAGGTGGGTAAGAAAACTATAGTCCATCGAGTTCCAGGGAAGGCCGTTTTGTGTTCACGGGAAGGACTGGACTTGTCGCCACTCAACCTTGTTTCAAAAAGGGGTGTTCGTAGTCTTGTCAGACATAAAGGTGTCCTTTGGCAACTTCCAGTCAATCACCCCCCTCCCCTCCTATCTAGGATTCAAGTTACAGATAGTAACGTTTATCATAGGAAAGATACGTGTCGGACTAGACACAGGCCTAAATATCCTCATAGGATTGCCAGACTTAGTCACGCAAAAACCAAGCCTAGAAATGGTTCAGGCAACAATGTACCTCGACGAGAGGCTTGGGGTGGGCAGCACCTGAAGTGGCTGGTCTACGAGCATCCAAGGAAATGACCCGGTTCCCCAGACATCGCGGATGCAAGATAAGTTTCAAGAAGTCTCAATTCTCTCCAGCTCAAAGGTTTCAAGGGCGGAAAAATCATTGAAGCCTGTGGTCACATCAACTCTCCTTTCCCCTTGGGAATATAAAAGGAGATTGCAAGGTTGGTCAAGAGGACTCGGGTAATCAGTCAGATTTCTAAGACGCTAACAGGGAGGAGCTCTGAACTCTCTCCAGTTCGCAATAGTAACAGACCTAGTGCTAAGAGCACAGCGGAGAGATGCGTCAAGAGTCTGGAGAAGATACGCATCAAACGCTTGAAGAGATCTAAAAAGACTGATATCGGTCCCTCTTTAATCGCTTCTCTAACAAAGGTCAAAGCCCTAAAGTCCCAAGACCATGTTGGTCCTGTCATGAGTGGGGAAGCTCTCTCCACACAGATCAGACTTCCTACGACTGATCTGGGGACACCGAAGCGATAATGAGACGTCGCAGTCGACAATGATATAGAACGTCTCATACAGTCTAGGTGACCTTAACCATCCCTTACTTAAAGGGGATGGCACCTGTCAGCAGTTCATATACAATTGATCCACAATATGACAGTGGATGCTCTATTTGGGCTCAAGAGTTGGAATGGTCCCACGGACGCAGACCTATTTCCTCTCAGATTGGAACAAGTCCCAGAACTGCATATCGACCTCCTCATCACGAGCGTTTTCAAGAAACTACCTTGATATGTAGCCCCCATACGGGGATCCTCTAGTGGAGTTAACAGACATCATGTCTCTAGTATGGAAGGGATGGACTCAGGTATTCTGGATCATCCCATCCAATCACCTGCTGACAGTCCTCAACATGCTGAGATACTTCCAGGGGGGAGTAGCTCTAGTGGCTCCCAAGTAGCCCAAGAGTAATCTTTCGTATTTAGTGAAGGAACTGAAGCTGAGGCTGGCCCTAGTTCTGAACCTATGTGTATTTCAGAAGGTTCAGAAGTTAATTGCCTTTATTTTATCACAGACAACCTAAACCCTTCATTTCATCATTTTCTTGCCCTAGCAGTTAGGAAAAGATTTGGGATCTCAAAAGGCAATATGGAATTCCTAGAAGAATTCAAGTCTAAGTCAACTAGAAGACAATATGAGTCTTCTTGGAAAAAGTGGGTTGCGTTTGTTAAAGCAATAGGACCGAAAGAAATTTCAATGAACTTCTGTCTGTCCTTCATTGTCCACCTTCATAATCAAGGTCTGGCGGCCAACAAGATAACTTCGTGCAAGTCAGCCTTGACTAGACCTCTTCTATATGCCTTTCAAGTGGATCTGGCAAATTAATTCTTTAATAAGATTTCGAAGGCATGTGCAAGGCTTAGGCCTGCAGCACCAGCAAAGCCCATCTCTTGGTCTTTTGACAAGGTCCTACATTATGTCTCATCTGTGAACAATGAAGATTGTTCCCTTAAGAATCTCACCCAAAAGGTTATTTTTCTGTTCACTATAGCCTCTGGGACTAGAGTTAGTGAAATAGTGGCCCTATCTGTTCACAGAAGCGGGAGAACTAAATCTCTTCCCTGATCCAACCTTTCTTGCTAAGAACGAGCTACCCACTAAGAGAGAATCTGCCCTCTGAAGGAAGATGTCTCTCTATGTCGTGTAGAGTGTTTAAAGGTCTAGCTTCGTAGAACTTCAGGGGAGGATAGCTCTTTAACGGAGAAACCTCTGGATCAAACTTATCCCTAAAACAACTGAGGGTGAAGCTCACCTAGTTTATTTGTAGAGCAGATCCTGACAGTACTCCTGCAGGTCATGATCCGAGAAAAATTGCTTCATCACTGAACTTTTTACAGTATATAAACTTCGAGCGGCTTCGCTCATATACTGGATGAAAATCATCCAGAGTGTTCTACAAACACTATGCTAAGCAGGTCCATGAACTGAAGCATTATGTGGTGGCGGCAGGTAATGTATTAAAACCTGCCGTCTAATTCTGCGATGAACAATTAAAGGGAGAAGGGATCATAACTTTTAGTGTGACCTTTTTTGAATGAATGTTACCATGGTGACACTAACTCTGTTTAAAATCCCAGGTGTGGAATTATACAGATAACACTAGTGTCATGTGTACGTAGTACACAGTGTCGATAGAATGTAACCGGTACAGAAATTATGAAGAGAAATCTTATTATAAATTTTACTTCAATCTGAGAGTGACATTCATCATTTCTTTCCCTTTCAAGAAAGAAAATATAATTTCTGTATACGTTACGTGTATAATTCATTTAGTCATTTATTAGGAATAAATGTCTATTATAATGTATTGCGTCCTAATTCGCCCGACAATTGTATGTATAAAATGCCAGAGTTCTTTGGCTTACTAAACTAAGTATTCTTCATGTAGTTGTATGCTCGCAAACAATAGATATAAGAGATACTGATACTGATTCGGCAATATATACAAACTATGAGACTGTTTGTATATTCAGTGTATACTTATGTTTGTTCATACAATATATGCTAACCTTGAGGCCCCTTTCCTACTGTCTAGAATGACCCTTCCCTGTGGGGGGCAGGAAGCACTAAAATTGTTTACGATTTGTGATGATGACGGATAACGGTAATGTCATTTGTCTCAATTGGTCCAAATGACCATAGAAATGCTGTCCCAAGGTTAAGGCACTGATGAAAATCCACGGATACATTAATGCTCTGGTATACTTCCATCAGGACGACATGGCATGAGCCCAAAAAAACGGATTTTGAACGAAGCAAAAAATCTATTTTTGGGTAAGATAGCCTGATAACACCACCCTTCTTTTCTAAAAAGAAAAGATCTTCTCAGTATCCCTCCCCGAAGTACAGTACTGTATCTGTAGCACCATGCTCAATGCTACAAGGAATGTTCGCCATCTTGGATATGACGCTGTTGTGATACTCAATAGTAATATGAGAACTAGGGTAACCTTGATACGGCTCCCATTCTATTTTGCCACTTCCCCCCTCGAAGCGTACACGCTATTAGGGGTGCAGATTGCTATGTGACGTGTCAAGAATACGTTCTCTGATATTATGCGATATCCTTGTGAGAAATTTAAGGATATTCGTGCCAGGAGTTAGAATTCTGGATACCTAAAGGTAAAATTCTCTGGGAATATCAATGTAGTACAGATACCCCTTAGGAAGCTACTTATAGGAACTTCCATCAGGACGACATGGCTATCTCACCCAAAAAATAGATTTTTCGATTCGCTCAAAATCCATAATATATGTATGTATATATAGAAATATATATGTGTGTGAGTTTGTGTCTGGGTGGGTGGGTATAAAGTGAATTATCAATATATAGCATGCATATAAATATATATTTAGGCAATATATATATATATATATATATGTGTGTGTGTGTGTATATATATATATATATATATGTATATATATATATATATATGTGTGTATATATATATATATATATATGTATATATATATATATATATATATATAATTTCTTAAGATGCAAAACAGAAATTTCCATTCATCGACAATCTTGTTTTCAATATTCCGTCTAATGAAGTCTTGGTTAAAAAGAAGCTCACTGTAGTAAATTTGTTCCCCACCGTGTCGAGTGTCATCCTTCCGGGAAATCCTTTTCTTCTGTAACTCGGGCTCATTAAGGGGAGGGTTGAGGCTCCTGGAAAATGCAGATAATTTTATTCGCCTGAACCTTTAAAGAATATGATGTCTAGAAGAAAGGGCCGGTAAAGAATGAAAAAAAAAATTTTTAGTATATTATTATTATTATTATTATTATTATTATTATTATTATTATTATTATTATTATTATTATTATTATTATTATTAAATGTAAAATGTTTGAAACATTTTATATAGAAAAACTTAACCGAATTTAAACCTAAATAACTGCTTTCAGCAAAAAAGTGTTTTAATTACTATTTATAATTTTAAATTATCTTATTATTACTTGGTAAACTATAATCCTAGTTGGAGAAGTATGATGCTCTACGCCCTAGGGTTCCAAAGGAAAATAGCCCAGTGAGGAAAAGAAACAAGGAAATAAATAAACTATAAGAGAAGTAATGAACAGCTAAAATGAAATAATTTAAGAACAGTAGCCACATTATAAATAAATCTTTCATATATAAACTTTGAAAGACGTCATAAAAAAAAGACGAAGAATTTTTTATTTCTAATATTCTTATTTGATAAGAAATCTTCACTTTTAAAGGTTTTAAATGCCATTCATGAATGACAGAGGCAAGGGGCAGTGACATTGCCCTAGCAAGCAGGACAATTCCCTCGAGACTGACCATATATACATATGATCAGCGCCCAAGCCCACATCTTGCACCCAAGCTAGCAGCAGGGAGGCCAGGCAATGGCTGCTGATGACTCGCCAGATAGACCTCTAAGGTCCCCCGACCCCCCATCCTTAGCTCACAAGGATGGTGAGGCTGCAGCACCCAAAGGAGCTAATGAGTTTGAGCCGGACTCGAACCCTAGTCAGGCGTTTACCAGTCAGGGACGTTACCACATCGGCCACCACAACCCTAGTAATATTGATAATGCTAATAAAGATAAATAATTTTTCATCATAGAATAACTGTATTTTCCCCTTAATAACCTCATTTCTAAATACTCTCTTCTGAAGATGAAGTCTTTTTTTTTTTTTCTATTATTCTAGCTTTTTAGAATGAGAATTTTCATCCAGTAGAATACAACAAGATAATCTATATTGAGTTGTTAGAATTTTTACAATCTTATTTCTTTGAAAAGAAAAAAAATCCTTTGTGACACATTCTTTCTTATTTATGCCATAGCCTCTCTACCATGGTCTTCCACTTTCTGGAGTAGAGTTCTCTTGCTTGAGGGTGTCCTTGGCAGGCTGTTGTATCTTATGTATCTTCCTCTTGTTTTTCTAGGTTTTATAGTTTATATATGAATGATCTAATTTAATGTAAAACTTTTCTTAGAATATTTCATTTTGATTCTCACGTAGTTTATTCGTTTCTTCGTTTCCTTTCCTCACTAGGTTATTTTCCCTATTGGGGCCCTTGGGCTTATAGCATAAGGGTTGTAGTTTAGCTTGTAATAATAATAATCATCATCATCATCATCATCATCATCATAGTAATGATAATAATAATAATAATGATAACGGGTACACAATTTCAACAAATTCCAACTTTCCAAAATGCAAATTTCCTAAAAAAATTGAAAAAACATACGATTCCACGTTTAAACTTTTTCTTGGAAACTTAGCACCCACATCTGAGTTTGAAAATGTATTTATCGTCGTAAAACCTTGAGATCTACATTCCTTGAAACCCTCCTGTCCATTCAACGTCAGCGAGGTCATTAAACTTGACACCTGTTGTCTTGGCAACGGCAACTCCTTAATCTCAAGTAAAATATCGTCCATGAATTACAACATTTCTTGGTATGCTTTTCTGTTTTTCGGTTTATTTAAATATTTGGTTTACGGTTAGGCCAAAGCCAAGGATTTATTTCTAATAGGACTTTTGACTTATGTAACATAGCTCACAAGTCTCTACTTTCTCATATTTTATTTTCTTCTTCTTCTTCTTCTTCTTCTTCTTCTTCTTCTTCTTCTTCTTCTTCTCTCTCTCTCTCTCTCTCTCTCTCTCTCTCTCTCTCTCTCTCTCTCTCTCTCTCTCTCCACAAAAGGTCCAGTTAATGAATTTGTGTATACGGGGGCTCGATGCAATGCTGATGAACCTTATTCGCTCATGTATGATTTGACTGAGTCTGTGGAGGTTTGACTGTACAAAAGTTTCAGTTAAAGAATTTATGTATACAGGGGTTCGATGAGCTGCGGATGAGCCCTGTTCCTTTGTAGATGAAGCGACTGAAATTATGGAATTTTAATTGCACAGAAGGTTCAGTTGAAAATATATAAAGAATTTACTTTTTTGTTGTTTTCACAGCAGACGCCCACTGCTACGTGAAAGTATGAATACGAGATTCAATGCAAATTTAAATAATTTGCATCAGTACTATAGGCAAGATGTCATTTTCGCAAGAGATCTGCGATAATTGAATTAGTGGTTTATTTATTTATTCATACATTCTTTTTCACTGATAACACGAAACGCCTCGCAATTCTAAATGCTAACTGGATTATGGATATAAGGAAGGAAGATCCTTTATATCCTTCCTTGTTTTATTCAATTATCTTCCTCCCTTCGTCCGTTCATAAGATTCCATTTTCCTTCGCCATCGTCCGTAAATTCTACTTTCTTTCCCCTTTCTTCTGAATATCACTCACCCTTTGTGTCTCTCACCTTATCAAGTCATAAAAGAAAAACTCGCATTTCATCTTGAACACGAATGAAATTTATATCTTATAATTTTTAATTTAATGGAATTTATAATTAATAATGTTTATTAAAAGTTACTAAAGCTTTTTGTCGTTTGATATTTAATTACTGGTAAAAGCTTTCGCGTTTACTGTATTATTATTATTATTATTATTATTATTATTATTATTATTATTATTATTATTATTATTATTACTTGTTAAGCTACAACCCTAGTTGGAAAAGCAGGATGCTATAAGCCCAAGGGACTCCAACAGGGGAAATAGCCCAGTAAGGAAAGGAAACAAGGAAAATGAAATATTTTAAGAACATTAACAATGTTAAAATAAATATTTCCTATATAAACTATTAAAACTTGAACAAAACAAGAGGAAGGGAAATAAGATAGAATAATGTGCCCAATTGTACCCAAGACAGTGGAATATCATAGTACAGAGGCTATAGTACTACCCAAGACTAGAGAACAATGATTTAATTTTGGAGTATCCTTCTCTTAGAAGAGCTACTTACCATACCTTAAGAGTCTCTTCTACCCTTAACAAGAGGTTAATGGCCACTAAACAACAATTGCAGTGCAGTAGTTAACCCCTTGAGAGAAGAATTATTTGTTAATCACAATGTTGTCAGTTGTATGGGAACCGAGGAGAATGCGTAAAGAATAAGACAAACTATTCGGTATAAGTGTAGACGAGGGGAAAATGAACCATAACCAATTTATAGCTGTTCAGAAAGCGGAAGGCACCTGGTTTCAAGAGCACATGTGCTTGGGATGACTTTGTGAAATCAGACTAGAGGCAGCAGTATGAATTTAACTGAAACCTCTTACAAATTATATATGAATTCTTAATTAAAACACTATTTCAGCTACACTAAATTGAGCCTTAACAGAATTATACGACACATTAATGACCCGATTTTATATGAAAACTCCTTTTCATTGAAAGTCAAACTCTATAACTTTCGCTAGGCATTTCTATTATTTTTTCTACCTATATATGTATATATATATATATATATATATACACACACATATATATATATATATATATATATGTATGTATATTGGAAGCTGAAAACGTTGGAAGATTTTAGGTTTTCCTTTTTTTTCTTATTTAATTTTGACTTTATAATAGGAAAGCCTGTAATGCAATAAATATATATACAGATATATGTACACACACACACACACACACACACATATATATATATATATATATATATGTGTGTGTGTGTGTATGTGTGTGTGTGTGTGTATGCAGCATATATATATATATATATATATATGCATATACTTTATATTATGTGTTAATAAAATATATACATATATGCTATTATTCTCAACAAAATTTCTTGATACTATTAGTATTTCAAAGACAGCGTAATGATGAATATTCATAACACCTTGATGATCCAGTTTCAGCATCAAATATCAAACATAGAAATATTAATTTAGTGATACCTGACGTAGCATGAGAAAGGGGCCACGCTACGTCTTCAGCGGAATTGAATTTCCAGAAGACAAAAGGCGAGGAAAGCAAATATCAGAGAGAGAGAGAGAGAGAGAGAGAGAGAGAGAGAGAGAGAGAGAGAGAGAGATCTTTACAAAGAGGCGTTACAGTCACAATGGTCAGAGAGAGAGAGAGAGAGAGAGAGAGATTTTGTAAAAAAGGAGAGCATAAATAAATAAAGAAATTGATAAATACATGATGGTTCTCTAGCCCGAATTTCAAAGACGTTTTGTTCTAGATAATAGATATTCCCAAGTGTAGCTCTTTGATCTAGACTTAGGCATTACAGTTTACATATCAATCTACACATAAGAATATTTTGAATTTTCATGTTATATAATTTAAAAAACACGAAATTTTTTTTTTTTTCTAGTTAAACCTTTGGGCCTCAACACTGCCTCTATATTGTTTTTTTTTTCCAATCTTTCATTTACTGTCCAATATCTGATTTTTACCAAGAATGGAATGAAAATGAAAGTTTAAACTTTTCCAAGAACGGGCCACTAAACTTTCAGTCATGCCATTATGGAAAGCTTTTCTTGATCCTGTTTTTCGTGGAAGGAAAAAGAAAGAAATACACTATAAAACAACTTTGTAAAATCCAAAGAAACAACGCAGGATCTACAAAGCCTTCGTAGTAGACAAACATCTAAGAGAACGTTGGCAAGTGAAGAACAGTAGCTTTGTGTCGACGAGAAATGCAGTTCAGATATCTTGTTTCATTATTATTATTATTATTATTACTAGTCAAGCTACAACCCTAGTTAGAAAAGCAAGATGCTATAAGCCAAAGGGCTCCAATAGGGAAAATAGCCCAGTGAGGAAAGGAAATAAGGAAATAAATAAAGGATGAGAACAAATTAACAATAAATCATTCTAAACACATTAACAACGTCAAAACAGATATATCATATATAAACTATTAACAACGTCAAAACAGATATGTCACATATAAACTATAAAAAGACTCATATCAGCCTGGTCAAAGTGAAGAACAATAGCTGATGATGGAAAGAAAACTCTTTGTCTTATTTCAACATCTTACTTTCTATTCCACACTTTCTTCAACTAAATTGCCATGTTTAAATCGTCAATTGTTATATTCATTAGCTTTATAAACCACATGTGGCAACGTCCCTGGCTGATGAACAACTGACCGGGGTTCAAGTCCCGCTCAAAGTCATTAGCTTCTTTGGTCGTTGCAACCTCACCATCCTTGTGAACTAAGGATGGGGTGTTTAGAGAAGTCTATATATCTATCTGCTGAGTCATCGGCAACCATTGCCTGGCCCACCTTGGTCCTTGCTTGTGTGGAGAGGGGGCTTGGGCAATGATCTTATGTATATATGATCAATCTCCAGAGCATTGTCCTGCTCGATAGGGCAATGTCATGTCCCTTGCCCCTCCCATTCATGAGGGACATTTAAAAGGACTTTTTATACAGTTTTTATTAAGTTTTTATTCTTTTCTTACCTTCATATTTAAAACACTCACAAAATACTCCATCAAGAAAAGACTGTATTCAATACAGACATCCATCTACTTGTATCTTTTATTCTTAGATCAATATATTTATCACCATTTACCTATTTTTTATTCATCATTTATTCTCATTAAAGTTTTGCCACCATTCAACTATTTTTACTTGGCTTCTCTTTACTCTTATAGTTTTTCTTGAAGATACTGTCTATCATCATCATCTATGCCTACACATGATCCTCTCTTCTGTCAATGAGGTTTACATCCATTTTTTTTGCTCTCAAGAATGATATTGGTAACCGAAACAATTGCACGAACGAACAATCAGAAATGGATACCAGAAATAAATTTCTCAATGATTGGTTGAAACATTATTTTCCAATACTGCTTCCGTTTATATGAAACAGTTTCTCTTTCCCGAAAGCCGCGGTATTACGCAAGGTAATACAAAAGAAATCTCTCTCTCTCTCTCTCTCCTCTCTCTCTCTCTCTCCTCTCTCTCTCTTCAAAAGCGTATTTTATCTGTTAACTAATGAAAACATATATGATTACTTCTGAAGAATTCATATGATATTCTGATCTCGTAAAGTTTCATATGCTAGATATAATGGAAAATCTTCCACATTTTAAAAATAGTTAAGCCATTTAAAAGTAAATTCTTGGTACTTTCGTCTTTCTTTTGGAATGAAAATGAAAAAAATCAGAAAAGTGTTTGCAATATGTTAAGCATGAGCTAGAAGTAAAAAAGAAAGTTTTTACAATTTTGAAAATAACATTTACTGCAATTAAAGAAAGGAATATGTTTTAGTAAATCAAAAGAAGTAAAGCACTGTCTGCTGTTAGAATTCTTGCACCAGGAGGAAAAAAAATATAATTTTAATAAACTGGGTCTTTGGTTAAACCACTTCTAATGGTTTCTCCACTTAACCGAATTTCTTAGAGATAACGGGAGAGATACCAGATATCAAATTGTATGTGAAGTAAGATATGGAAAAGACGCAAAGGCTAAAGATGCAATAAGGAGAGGGGATATTGTTTCAAACTCAATTGTATTTCAAACCAAAACTAAGAGCTAAGTTATTCTTGGCGGCATTCTGCAGGTGTATTAGAGAGAGAGAGAGAGAGAGAGAGAGAGAGAGAGAGAGAGAGAGAGAGAGTTTCTCATTAATGTCTGTCATTAAAACTGACATTAATTTCATAATATTAAAGAGAGGGAAAGAGAGTTTCTCTTTATTATCTATTATTAAAACTGTCATTGATTTCATAGAGAGAGAGAGAGAGAGAGAGAGAGAGAGAGAGAGAGAGAGAGAGAGAGTTTGTCATCAAAATTTATGACTTAAATTGACATTAATTTTATAGTTTGCAACGTGTTTTGCTCAGTTATTATAATTCCTTATTTATTCAGTTTATTGATTAATCTTTTCTTTAGGGTAAAAATTACGGTCGCCTGTATTTTACTGAAATACGGCGGAGAACAGTATATTTTCACGGAGAATTTTCGATTAAAATTAGTTTTTTTTTTATAGTGAAGAACAAACATTTTGATATCTATTTCCAAAATAAATCCAATTACTATGATATTTTAAAGATTTCATTGATAATTAGGTGGCAATTGTTTGTATTGAGTCATTAGGCTAATTATATCAGATTTATGGAGAGCTAACATGTAAATCATTCATGTTATGCAAAATTATACGAAATTAATCGTGATTTTTTTAAACGAAAAGGAGAAAAGTTTTGGTTTATACTATATAAATTCTGTTTTCTTTTGAATATTTTAATGATGATCTACTGTATATTCAAAAAATATTGAAGAAATTAACTGTAGAGAACATTTGAGAATTATTACATACTATACAATATACTATATATATATATATATATATATGCAGCCACACATATATAGCCTGTACATATATATATATATATATATATACATATATATATATATATACACATATATATATATATATATATATGCACACACGTATGGACAGTATATATATATATACACACACACATATATATATATATATATTATATATATATATATATACTTATGTATAAATATATATATATATATATATATATATATATTTATATATATATATAAATATTATTTATCTATCTATCTATCTATCTATATATATATATATATATATATACTGTATATATTCAAATTATGTTGAACATACATCTATGGTTCAGAAATAGATATGTGAATTAACAGTAACATAATATATAAGTGTTATTTGCCTTTCTCACTTTCTAATTCTACTTCCCAGAACACCTTGAACATTTTCCTGACTACAAATATAATTGAATTTGAATTTGAAACGGAATTCTCTCTCCTTATTGCTCCTTTAGTCTCCCACTTTTTCCTAAGATTTCCTCCAATGCAATGTAATATCTAAATTCTCTCCATATTCTCCAGGAAATTCGGTCTACTTGGAAAAAAACATCTGAACCAGTTTCACCCTAGACATGGTTTCGTAAAATTATCTTTTTGATTTTTAATCCTTGGGATGCGCGAGTACAATTGGCAGACGTTTTCTACACTTGAAATTTGGCCGTAAAAAAAAAAAAAAAAAAAAAAAAAAAACGGTAAAAATACTGGAATAAAGGTTGCCAGGTATTAACCGTTTTAAACACGGGTATATTGACGTTAAGGAATGATATTACGGTCACCAACCCCGTAAAAGATAATAACAAAGTAGGGTAAATATTATGGTCGTCTGTATTTTACTGAAATATGGCTGGCTGAGAACAGTATCTTTACGGAGAATTTGCGATTAAAATTAAGATTTATTTTAACAGTGTAACATTAAACGTTTTATTGTAACATATTCTTTGTTTTAATTTATTATAGACTATTTAGATTCTGTTGAAGACGACATATTTATGCGATATATTTCTGGTTCTGTCCCTCAAATACAAAGAATAAAATTTTATTATCAGCTTCAGTCAGGAGCATTTACGGGTTTATTTTTAAAGTTATATTCTTTAATGTCTACTCCAGTTTTAGTAAAATATTGATGGCCTATTGGAAACGTCCTTGCAGTCGGTCGCCAGACAGGAGATCAAGTCTTGCTTAACTCGTTAGTTCCTTTAGTTTCTGCTACCTCACCATCTTTGTGAGCTAAGAATGGGGGTTCTGGGGGAGCCTATAGGTTTACCAGCTGAGTCATCAGCAGCCATTGACTGTCCCACTATGGTCCCAGTTTGTGTGGAGAGGGGGCCTGGGCGCTGATAATTTATATATATATATATATATATATATATATAGTGAGTCGCAAGTGCATTGTCATGCTAACTGGGCAATATCACGGTCCCTTGCCTCAACCATTCATGAGCGACCTTTAAACCTTAAGCCTTTAAAACCTAGCAATCAAATTCGCTTCATCATGAACCTTTCTTTATGAGCATAAATCATAATTTTAACTTCACAATTAAAATATATAAATAATATATACTTATTATTGTACTCACAGAGTCCCCATTCCATCTCGAAATCTTTGAATAACAGAAAGTACTTCGGTTACAAATTGTATACAGAGAATTCCAGTGAAGGTATACTGTAATATCTCTGTATCACAAACTTGTTCACCATAGCCAGTAGGCCTCATTATCATAATAGGTTTATGATATAATTTGCTCCTTTTGAAACTGTATTATCAAAGCCTAAGGTCCCTTTGAGACTCGTGGTATTACTACACCGTCCTACTGTACAGTATATATATATATATATATATATAAATGTATTTATTAATGTGTATATATATATATATAATGTGTGTGTGCATATATATAATGTATATATATATAGTATATATATACATATATATATATATATATATGCGTGTATATATATATATATATATATTTATATATATATATATATATATATATAATATAAATATATATATATATATATATATATATTTATATATATGTGTGTGCGTGTGTGTGTATGTGTGTGTGATTGTGTTTGTGGTGTATGTGTGTTTGGAGATACTCAATAAGGAATTAGAACGACATTCTCGTACCATTTGTAAATGCTGCTGTTGTTCATTTTCAGGAATGGCTGGAATTGCAACAAATAAAAAGATGGTGCAAAGGTTATTGATTGTAAATATATAATGCCTAGACATTATTGATAGATAAATTAAAGATAACGTCAAAACAAATTGGACGAAACTTCCACCACAGATATACAGTATCATATGTCATGGACGACCCAATTATATTTTGGAGATGATCCGAATCGAGATCCGGGTTCTATATCCGGATTTGCAGATTTGGCCTTTGTAAAGATAACGTCAAAACAAATTGATGCATTTTGACGAAATTTCCAACACGGATAGATTTTAGGCCATGGACGACTCCATTAACCTTTGGTTGAAGTCAGGAATCTCTGTTTGCTCTATGATTTAACCATCTTGCAGTTCCAGTTTTATTTTCGTTTCATATCGATCGTATGATAACGTATCACATCATATTAGTAGGATCCTTCTTTACAAGTAATACAACAAAATAGAAAATTTATTGCCCAAAGCTTTAAGGAAACAGAAAGACCTATGCGTTAAATATGCTTTAGAATAATTATCCTCAAACATAACGATTAACCTCACATCCTGTTCAATCAGCATCAGTACATATACCCTTACATAAAAATAATTCGGTTGTTAAAAGATTCAATACCCCTTTAGCTATTGGGCTCGTATGGCTGCAGAGAGAGAGAGAGAGAGAGAGAGAGAGAGAGAGAATTAACTAACGCATGATATATGTATATAATATATATATATGTATATATATATATACATATATATATATATATATATATATCTGTGTGTGTGTGTGTGTATATATATACAGTTCCATTACATATTTATCCGGTTGTTAAAAGATTCAATACCCCTTTGGCTAGTGGGCTCGTATAAATTTCTGATTTATCGTAAAAGATAAAGATAAAGATACCGATTTATGACTCAAAACTATATGGAATAAAATCACCAAAATAAATCTAAATATGTTTAAAATTAAATTTTAGAGAGCAAATACGATTATAATTTTTTAAATGGAATTTTCTTACCAAACTATTACGGTTTTCATCAGTAGAAAAGTCTCCTTATATATAAAAAAAAAACAAGAAAATCTACTGGGTATCATAATTTAAGCAATATAATATTCCAGTATCTTTATTTGATGCACATGAGTATACTTGAAGATTGTACCTATAACATTTGGCAATAAAAATCCATAAAAACAAAAATATCAGAGAAGGAACTTTTAAAATTTTCCTTATTATAAGATTTGGCACTGAAAATCCATTACGAAAACTTCAAAGAAGGAACTTGTCAAATTTTCCTTATTATAAGATTTGGCTCTAAAAATCCATTAACAAAACTTCAGAGAAGGAACTTCTAAAATTTTCCTTATTCTGCGATCTATTTCTACCGTCTTTCGTGCATTAAATTGTTTATTGGACAACGCAGCTCGTGGGCACATGGCCAGAAATTCTCTTCCTTCCCCTGCTTGTTTTGTAATTATTAGGGACCCATTCTGTTATATCTTATGAGAGAGAGAGAGAGAGACAGACAGAGAGAGAGAGAGACAGAGAGAGAGAGAGAGAGAGAGAGAGAGAGAGAGAGAGTCTAGTTGCTGACTGTATTAACTGAAGGTAAATAATTCCT
>NC_090746.1:104362336-104365216 GCF_036898095.1 Palaemon carinicauda | reverse complement strand
CTATATTGAGATGGGGAACAATTGGTTTTACAAAGAATGTAACCAATAATTTACTAAGCCAAACTAGACATTTAATGTGACAATACATCACATGGCATCAAACTGAATATTTGTTATATTCTTATATTTAATAGCTGAAGTATGTTTGAATAATTTAGATATGTTTAATGGAAAAGAAAGAAGTATATTGTCTGTTCACGATATTGCAAAACAGTATCTCAGAATAAGGAACTTGTATATTTTGTACAGGTCTAAATAAAGTCTCTCTCCCTATGTTCCAAAACATAACATCTCTGAATAAGGACCGTGTAGTTGTGGTAAAATTCTAAATAAAGTCTCTCTCCCTCTCTTCCAAAACATAACATCTCTGAATAAGGACCGTGTAGATGTGGTAAAAGTCTAAATAAAGTCTCTCTCCCTCTGTTCCAAAACATAACATCTCTGAATAAGGACCGTGTAGATGTGGTAAAAGTCTAAATAAAGTCTCTCTCCCCTTCTTCCAAAACATAACATGACTGAATACAGGTTCCTGTAGATTTTGTACAGTTCTAAATAAAGACTCTCTCCTTCTCTTCGAAAACATTGCGTTTCTAAATAAAGGACTTGTAAACTGTGCACGGTTATGAATAAAGTCTCTGTTCCTCTCTTCCAAATCATAGCATCTCTGAAAGGAACGTGTAGATTTAATTAAATTCTAAATAAAGTCCCTCTCCCTCTCTTCAAAAACATAACATGACTGAATAAGGATCCTGTGGAGTTTGCACAGTTCTAAATAAAGTCTCTCTCTCTCTCTCTCTCTCTCTCTCTCTCTCTCTCTCTCTCTCTCTCTCTCTTCCAAAACATAGCATCTCTAAATAAGGAACTTGTAGACTGTGCAAGGTTTTAGATAAAGAGTCTGTCCCTCTCTTCCAAAACATAGCATCTCTAAATAAGGAATTTGTATATTTTGTACAGTTCTAAATAAAGTCTCTCACCCTCTCTTCCAAAACAGTGTCTCTAAAAGGAACGTGTAGATTTGGTACAATTCCAAATAAAACATCTCTCCCTCTCTTCCACAACATAACATGACTGAATAAGGATCCTGTAGATTTTGCACTGTTATAAATAAAGTCTCTCTCCCTCTCTTCCAAAACATAGCATCTCTAAATAAGGAACTCGTAGACTGTGCACAGATTCAAATAAAATCTCTCTCCCTCCTCATCCAAAACATAGCATGTCCGATAGGAACTTGTAGATTTTGTTCAGTTCAAAATAATGTCTCTCTCCCTCTTTATCTTTCGGTTTTATTCTGAATTGTCACCTATTCAAGCTAACCCCTTCATGTGTCAAAATTAGGCCCGCAGCCCATTCGTTACCGTGATTTCGACTTTCCCCTTTTCTGAGAGAGAAATCCTTAAAACCTGAGTAGCAATTTGGGCATATCCCTTATGGTCAACTGAGATTTAAAGTGTTGTAGATTTTTCAATTAATGTCTTTCAATATCATCTTCATATAGCTATTCAGAGAAAATGTATGCCAGTAATCTTACCAGTTTTCTTAGGATTTGCAACTTATCATAAATAACTTCTTATATACATTATCTATTTGGTTTTTATTCTCTCAATATCACCTTCGTATAAGTATTCAGAGAAAATTTATGCCAGTAATTTTACTGGGTTTCTTAAGATATACCATTAATCATAAATCACTTCTTTTATACACAATCTATTTTATTCTTATCCTACAAGCTGTTGGTATTTTTAAATGACGTGAAACGTTAAACATGACATTAATGAAATTCACGAAATGCATATATATATATATATATATATATATATATATATATATATATGTATATATATATATATATATATATATATATATATATATAAATGTATATATATATATATATATATATATATATATATACACATATATATATGTATGATAAATTTTGCACATTTTTACGTGTTTTTCATATTCAAATAAGCCATATATATTTTTGATACATTAATGTCTGGATTCTCTTAACGACCTCGGGATCAGAGCCCCAGGCGAAATCACACAAAGACAAGAGCTTGGCTCCGGCCGAGAATCGAACCCTGGTCGGCAAGCTTGTACAGACAGTGACTAACCCACTTGGCCACGAAGAAAGATAAAAGTCAATGACAATTCTTCTGTACTTATACCTGTCGAATTCAGGTATTTTGTACTTAGAATTGAAATCAACCCATCTTCACCATCGTAGCTAATTGGTAGTTTGTTACTTGGCATTCAATTAATGATAAATTTTGCACATTTTTACGTGTTTTTCATATTCAAATAAGCCATATATATTTTTGATACATTAATGTCTGGATTCTCTTAACGACCTCGGGATCAGAGCCCCAGGCGAAATCACACAAAGACAAGTACAGAAGAATTGTCATTGACTTTTATCTTTCTTCGTGGCCAAGTGGGTTAGTCACTGTCTGTACAAGCTTGCCGACCAGGGTTCGATTCCCGGCCGGAGCCAAGCTCTTGTCTTTGTGTGATTTCGCCTGGGGCTCTGATCCCGAGGTCGTTAAGAGAATCCAGACATTAATGTATCAAAAAAATATATGGCTTATTTGAATATATATGTATATGTGTATATATATATATATATATATATATATATATATATGCTTTTGCTACTTCACAATCTACTTTTTATGTATTACCAGTTTCTGGGAATGGAGCAACTTATAAGCAGTTTCCCTGGTATCTCGAACACTATCAGGAACTTAGTTTGCCTGGCAAAACTCGGCTGAATCTTCTTTCCCTCACAAAATAAACTGAAATCAAACTTTTTTGCGTTTTTCTTTTCTTTCTTTTTTCTTTTTTGGGGTCTTTCATTTTTAGATTTTTTTTCTATTTTTT
>NC_090746.1:104347336-104357336 GCF_036898095.1 Palaemon carinicauda | reverse complement strand
AGAATGCAAATTTCCTAAAAAAAATTTAAAAACATACGATTCCACGTTTAAACTTTTTCTTGGAAACTTACGCACCCACATCTGAGTGTGCAAATGTATTTATCGTCGTAAAACATTGAGATCTACATTCCTTGAAACCCTCCTGTCCATTCAACGTCAGCGAGGTCATTGAACCTGACAGCTGTTGTCTTGGCAGCAGCAACTCCCAAATCTCAAGTAAAATATCGTCCATGAACTACAACATTTCTTGGTGTGTTTTTCTGTTTTTCGGTTTATTTCTATATTTGGTTTACGGTTAGGCCAAAGCCAAGGAGTTATTTCTAATAGGATTTTTGTCTTGTGTAACATAACTCACAAATCTCTCTCTGCTCATATTTTATTTTCTTCCCCCCCCCTCTCTCTCTCTCTCTCTCTCTCTCTCTCTTTCTCTCTCTCTCTCTCTCTCTCTCTCTGATTTATGTAACAGCTTGTGTCTCTCTCTTCTTCTCACCATATTTGATTTATCTCTCTCTCTCTCTCTCTCTCTCTCTCTCTCTCTCTCTCTCTCTCTCTCTCCAGAAATGAGAAGAGTTTACCGCTAGATTTCATACATAGATATTATTTTGTTGAAAATATGTATATTTGTTAACCTTTAATGATGCTCTTAATAACGCTGAAATAACTAATTAAAAAGATCGATCACTAATTTAGCTATGAAGCTATGTATCAATTAGATCGTACCATTCGAGGTCATCGAAATACACAAATTGCAAGCAATTTTATACACAAAAGACGCAACTAATGAGTTATATTTAAATGTTTTAATGGACATCGGATATTATCAGTTGTTTGATTAGTAAATTCGAAATCAGAGCACTTAGATTCGACTTTCCTTCAAAAAAGATACAAACAATAAAAAATTAATTATAAAAGGTTTAATGAAAACGATATTCCAAATACAGTAGGTTCAGTTAAAGAATCTGTGTATACGGGGGTTCGACGAGCTGCTGGTGAGCCTTATTCGTTTGTATATGAAGCAAATGAAGCTGTGGAAGTTTGACTCCACAAAAGGTTCAGTTAAAGAATGTGTGTATATGGGGGTTCGATGCAATGGTGATGAGCCTTATTCGTTTATATAGTTTTGTTAAAGTTTTTATAGTTTATATAGGAGATATTTAATTTAATGATGTTACTCTTCTTAAAATATTATATTTTCCTTTTTTCCTTTCCTTACTGGGCTATTTTCCCTGTTGGAGCCTGTGGGCTTATAGCATCCTGCTTTTCCAACTAGGGTTGTGAAGCAACTGAAAACTCTGGAAGTTTGGCTGCTTAAGAGGATCAATTAAAGAATGTGTGTATAGCGGGTTCGATATGCTGCTGATGGGCCTTATTCGTTCGTCTATGATGTGACTGAACCTGTGGAGGTTTGACTGTACACTATGTTCAGTTAAATAATGTGTGCATATGGGGGTTCGATGCACTGCTGATGAGCCCGGTTCATTTGTGTATGAAGCAACTGAAGCTGTGGAAGTTTTGGCTGCTTAAGAGGTTCAGTTAAAGAATGTGTTTATACGGGGGTTCGATGCCGTGCTAATGAGCTTTATTCGTTCGTGTATGATGTGACTGAACCTGTGGAGGTTTGACTGTACAGTAGGTTTAGTTAAAGAATTTATGTATACTGGGGTTCGATGAGCTGCGGATGAGCCCTGTTCCTTTGTGGATAAAGCCACTATAATTATGGAAGTTTAATTGCACAAGGTTCAGTTGAAAAATATATAAAGAATTGACTTTTGTGTTGTTTTCACTGCAGACGCCCACTGCTACGGGAAAGGGTGAATACGAGATTCAATGCAAATTCGAATAATTTGCATAAGTACTATAGGGAGATAGTCATGTTCACAAGAGTTCTGCTATAATTGAATTAGCGGTTTATTCATTTACCCATACATTCTTTTCACTGATAACACGAACCGCCTCGCAATCCTAAATGCTAACTGGATTATGGATATAAGGAAGGAAGATCCTTTATATCCTTCCTTGTTTTATTCAATTATCTTCCCCCCTTCGTCCGTTCATAATATTCCATTTTCCTAAACCATCGTCCGTAAAATCTACTTTCTTTCCCCTTTCTTCTGAATATCACTCACCCTTTGTGTCACCTTATCACGTCATAAAAGAAAAACTCGCATTTCATCTTTAACACGAATGGAATTTATAGCTTATAATTTTTAATGGAATTTATAATTTATAATATTTATTAAAAATTGCTAATGCTTTTATGTCGTTTGATATTTAATTACAGGTAAAAGCTTTCGCGTTTACTGTATTATTATTATTATTATTATTGTTATTATTGTTGTTGTTGTTGTTGTTGTTGTTGTTGTTGTTATTACTTGCTAAGCTATAACCCTAGTTGGAAAAGCAGGATGCCAAAAGCCCAAGGGACTCCAACAGGGAAAATAGCCCAGTGAGGAAAGGAAACAAGGAAAATGAAATGTTTTAAGAACATTAACAATGTTGAAATAAATATTTCCTATACAAACTATTAAAACTTGAACAAAACAAGAGGAAGGGAAATAAGATAGAATAATGTGCCCAATTGTACCCAAGACAGTGGAATACCATGGTACAGAGGCTATGGCACTAATCAAGACTAGAGAACAATGATTTAATTTTGGAGTGTCCTTCTCTTAGAAGAGCTACTTACCATAGCCTAAGTGTCTCTTCTACCCTTACCAAGAGGAAAGTGGCCACTGAACAACAATTACAGTGCAGTAATTAACCCCTTGAGTGAAGAATTATTTGGTAATCCCAGTGTTGTCAGTTGTATGGGGACAGCGGAGAATTTGTGAAGAATAGGCCAGACTATTCGCTATGTGTAGGCAATAGGAAAATGAACCGTAACCAATTTCTATCTGTTCAGAAAGCGGAAGGTACCTGGTTTCAAGAACACATGTGCTTGGGAAAACTTTGTGAAATCAGAATAGAGTCAGCAGTATGAATTTAACTGAAACCTCTTACAAATTATATAATCAAGTATGAATTCTTAATTAAAACAAGTATTTCATCTCCACTAAATTGAACCTTAACAGAATTGTACGAAACATTAATGTCCCGATTTTATATGAAAACTCCTTTTCATTGAAAGTCAAACTCTATAACTTTCGCTAGGCATTTATATTATTTTTTCTCACTGTATATATATATATATAATATATATATATATATATATATATATATATATATATATATATATATATATATATAGATATTGATCTCTGTCTATCTATTCTATCTATCTGTCACCTTATGCGTGAAATTATTTCTTTAAATATCTCTCTCTCTCTCTCTCTCTCTCTCTCTCTCTCTCTCTCTCTCTCTCTCTGCCTATAACTTAGAAATTGTAATAAAAGTATTCATTGGAAGCTGAAAATGTTGGAAAATTTTAGGTTTTCCTTTTATTTTTCTTATTTTATTTTGACTTTATAATAAGAAATCCCGTAATGCATATATATATATATATATATATATACATATACATATCCATATATATATATATATATATATATATATATATATATATATATATATATATATATATATATATATATATATATATATATATATATATATATATATATATACATATATATATATACAGATATATTTACATATATACATATATATGTGTATATATGCAGCATGTATATATATATGTATATATATATGTATATATATATATATATATATATATATATATATATATATATTATGTGTTAATAAGATATATACATATATGCTATTATTCTCAACGAAATTTCTTGATACTATTAGTATTTCAAAGACAGCGTAATGA
This sequence comes from Palaemon carinicauda, assembly GCF_036898095.1. Classification (NCBI taxonomy): domain Eukaryota; kingdom Metazoa; phylum Arthropoda; class Malacostraca; order Decapoda; family Palaemonidae; genus Palaemon; species Palaemon carinicauda. Next base: position 104,353,501 of record NC_090746.1, on the reverse strand, counting down.
TGAATATTCATAACACCTTGATGATCCAGTTTCAGCATCAAATATCAAACAGACAAATATTAATTTAGTGATACCTGACGTAGCATGAGAAAGGGGCCACGCTATGTCTTCAGCGGAATTGAATTTGCAGAAGACAAAGGGCGAGAAAAGCAAATATCAGAGAGAGAGAGAGAGAGAGAGAGAGAGAGAGAGAGAGAGAGAGAGAGAGAGAGAGAGGGAGAGAGAGAGAGAGATCTTTACAAAGAGGCGTTACAGTCACAATGGTCAGAGAGAGAGAGAGAGAGAGAGAGAGAGAGAGAGAGAGAGAGAGAGAGAGATTTTGTAAAAAAGGAGAGGATAAATAAATAAATAGATAAATAAATACATAATGGTTATCTAGGCCGAATTTCAAAGACGTTTTGTTTTAGATAATAGTTATTCCCACGTGTAGCTCTTTGATCTAGACCTAGGCATTACAGTTTACATATCAATCCACACATAAAAATATTTTGAATTTTTATGTCATATAAGTTAAAACACACGAAAATTTTTGTTTGTTTTCTTGTTAAAACTTTGGGCCTCAACACGTCACCATATTGTTTATTTTTCCAAACCTTCACTTATTGTCCGATATCTGATTTTTACCAAGAATGGAATGAAAATGAAAGTTTAAACTTTTCCAAGAACGGGTCACTAAACTTTCAATCACGCCAATATGGAAAGCTTTCTTGATCCTGTTTTTCGTGGAAGGAGAAAGAAAGAAATACACTACAAAACAACTTTGTAAAATCCAAAGAAAAAACGCAGGATCTACAAAGCCTTCGTAGTTGACAAACATCAAAGAGAACGTTGGCAAGTGAAGAACAGTAGCTTTGTGTCGACGAGAAATGCAGTTCAGATATCTTGTTTTATTATTATTATTATTATTATTATTATTATTATTATTATTATTATTATTATTAGCCAAGCTACAACCCTAGTTGGAAAAGCAAGATGCTATAAGCCAAAGGGCTCCAATAGGGAAAAATAGCCCAGTGAGGAAAGGAAATAAGGAAATAAATAAAGGATGAGAACAAATTAACAATAAATCATTCTAAAAGCAGTAACAACGTCAAAACAGATATGTCATATATAAACTATTAACAACGCCAAAACAGATATGTCATATAAACTATTAACAACGTCAAAACAGATATGTCATATATAAACTATTAACAACGTCAAAACAAATATGTCATATATAAACTATTAACAACGCCAAAACAGATATGTCATATATAAACTATAAAAAGACTCATATCAGCCTGGTCAAAGTGAAGAACAGTAGCTGATGCTGGAAAGAAAGCTCTTTGTCTTATTCAACATCTTACTTTCTATTCCACACTTTCTTCAACAAGCGTCACATTTGCCTTGTTGACTATTATGAATTTTTTTCAGGTTCCTCATATGACATACAAAGCTTTTAATTATATTTTTAAAATTCCTAAATAAATGTTTCATAGCAAACAGTGTTGCCAGGTTGGACTTTTTCAGGCCAAAATCATCAAATGTGGCCTTTTTGAAATTGGTTGGCCTTTAGTTAATTATGGAAAAAAAAGGTTGACCCTAAGTGCTATATTTTTGGCTTTTTTCTATTAATGGGCTGGCCTTTTAGAGCTGCAGTTGATTAGAAGTTGTCCCTCTCTCATTTTGAAAACATATTGCAGGATTTAAAGGCCCTCAATGAGCTTCCCCTCTCAACCAAATTGCCCTGTTTAAATCGTCAATTGTTATATTCATTAGCTTTATAAACCACATGTGGTAACTTCCCTGACTGATGAACAACAGACCGGGGTTCAAGTCCCGCTCAAAGTCGTTAGTTTCTTTGTTCGCTGCAACCTCACCATCCTTGTGAGCTAAGGATGGGGTGTTTAGAGAAGTCTATGTATCTATCTGCTGAGTCATCGGCAGCCATTGCCTGTCCCACCTTGGTCCTAGCTTGTGTGGAGAGGGGGCTTGAGCACTGATCTTATGTATATATGATTAATCTCTAGAGCATTGTCCTGCTCGATAGGGCAATGTCATTTTCCCTTGCCCCTCCCATTCATGAGGGACATTTAAATGGACTTTTTATACAGTTTTTATTCATTTTTTTATTCTTTTCTTACCTTCATATTTAAAACACTCCCAAAATACTCAATCGAGAAAAGAATGTATTCAATACAGACAGCTTCTATCCACTTGTATCTTTTATTCTTAGATCTATATATTTATCACCATTTACCTTTTTTTATTCATCATTTATTCTCATTAAAATTTTGCCACCCATTAACTATTTTTACTTGGCTTCTCTTTACTCTTATAGTTTTTTCTTGAAGATACTGTCTATCATCATCTATGTCTACACATGATCCTCTCTTCTGTCAATGAGGTTTACATCCATTTTTTTTTTGCCCTCAAGAATGATATTGGTAACCGAAAACAAATGCACGAACGAACAATCAGAAATGGATGCCAGAAATAAATTTCTCAATGTTTGGTTGAAAGATTATTTTCCAATACTGCTTTGGGTGTTTAGCTTTGAAAGAATTCTGTTGCTTCCGTTTTTATGAAACAGTTTCTCTTTCCCGAAAGCCATGATATTACGCAAGGTAATACAAAAGAAATCTCTCTCTCTCTCTCTCTCTCTCTCTCTCTCTCTCTCTCTCTCTCTCTCTCTCTCTTCAAAAGCGTATTTTATCTGTTAACTACGGAAAACATATATGATTACGTCTGAAGAATTCATATGATATTCTGATCTCGTAAAGTTTCATGTGCTGGATATAATGGAAAATCTTCCACATTTTAAAAATTGTTAAGCCATTTAAAAGAAAATTCTTGGTACTTTCGTCTTTCTTTTGAAATAAAAATGAAATAATCTGAAAAAGTGTTTCCAATATGTTAAGCATGAGCTACAAGTAATAAAGAAAGTTTTTGTAATTTTGGGAATAACATTTACTGCATTAAAGAAAGGAATATGTTTTAGTAAATCAAAAGAAGTGAGGCACCGTGTGCCGTTAGAATTCTTGCATCAGGAGGAAAAAAAATATAAATTCAATAAACTGGGTCGTGTGTTAAACCACTTCTAAAGGTTTCTCGACTTAACCGAATTTCTTAGAGATAAGGGAGAGATACCAGATATCAAATTGCATGTGATGTAAGATATGGAAAAGACGCAAAGGCTAAAGATGCAATAAGGAGAGGGGATTTTGTTTCAAACTCAATTGTATTTCAAACCAAAACTAAGAGCTAAGTTATTCTTGGCGGCATTCTGCATGTGTATTAGAGAGAGAGAGAGAGAGAGAGAGAGAGAGAGAGAGAGAGAGAGAGAGAGAGAGAGAGAGAGAGAGAGAGAGAGAGTTTCTCATTAATGTCTATTATTAAAACTGACATTAATTTCATAATCTTCAAGAGAGAGAAAGAGAGTTTCCCTTTATTATCTAATATTGAAAGTATCATTGATTTCATAGATTGTGAGAGAGAGAGAGAGAGAGAGAGAGAGAGAGAGAGAGAGAGAGAGAGAGAGAGAGAGAGTTTGTCATCAAAATCTATGACTCGAATTGACATTAATTTTATAACCCAACGTGTTTTGCTCAGTTAATATAATTCCTTATTTATTCAGTTTATTTATTCATTTTTTATTTAAGGTAAAAATTACGGTTGCCTGTATTTTACTGAAATACGGCGGAGAACAGTATATTTATACGGAGAATTTTCGATTAGAAATATTTTTTTTTAATAGTGTAGAACAAACATTTTGATATCTATTTCCAAAATAAACCCAATTACTATGATATTTTAAAGATTTCATTGATGATTAGGTGGTAATTTTTTTTATTAAGTCATTAGGCTAATTATATCAGATTTATGGAGAGATAACATGTAAATCATTCATGTTATGCAAAATTATACGAAATTAATTGTGATTTTTGTGTTTAAATACGAAAAGGAGTAAAGATTTGGTTTGTGCTTTCTAAAATCTTTTGCATATTTTAATGATGATCTACGGTATATTAAAAAAGTTTTTATGAATTTAACTGTAGAGAACATTTGAGAATTATTACATACTATACAATATATATATATATATATATATATATATATATGTATATATATATATGTATATATATATATATGCACATATATATATATATATATATATATATATATATATATATATATATATATATATATATATATATATATATATATATATATCTATATATGTATATATATTTATGCATATGTATCTATATATATACATATATATGTATATATATATATGTATGTATATATATATATATATATATATATATATATATATATATATATACTGTGTACATTTAAATTATATTGAATATATATCTATGGTTCATTAATAGATATTATGTTAATTAACAGTAATATAATACAAATGTGTTATTTTCCTTTCTCACTTTCTAATTCTACTTCCCAGAACACCTTGATCATTTTCCTGACTACAAATATAATTGAATTTGAAACGGAATCCTCTCTCCTTATTGCTCCTTTAGTCTCCCTCTCTTTCCTAAGATTTCCTCCAATGCAATGTAATATCCAAATTCCCTCCATATTCTCCTGGAAATTCTGTCTAATTGGAAAAACATCTGAACCAGTTTCACCCTTGACATGGCTTCGTAAAATTATCTTTTGGATTTGCAATACTTGGGATGAGAGAATTTAATTGGCAGACGTCTTTTACACTGGTAAAAAAAAAAAAAAAAAAAAAAAAAAAAAAAAAAAAAAAAAAAAAAAAAACAGTAAAGATGCTGGAATATAGGTTGCCAGGTATTAACTGTTTTAAACACGAATATATTGACGTTAAGGAATGATATTACGGTCACCAACCAGTAAAAGCTAATAACAAAGTAAGGTAAAAATTACGGTTGCCTGCATTTTACCGACATATGGCTGGCTGAGAACAGTATCTTTACGGAGAATTTGCGATTAAAATTAAGATTTATTTTAACAGTGTAACATAAAACGTTTTATTGTAACATATTCTTTGTTTTAATGTAATATAGAGTATTTGGATTCTGTTGAAGACGATATATTTATGCGATATATTTCTGGTTCTGTCCCTCAAACACAAAGAATAAAATTTTATTATCAGCTTCAGTCGGGAGCATTTACGGGTTTATTTTCTAAAGTTATATTCTTTAATGTCTACTCCAGTTTTAGTAAAATATTGGTGGCCTATTGGAAACGTCCTTGCAATCGGTCGTCGGACGGGAGATCGAGTCTTGTTCAACTCGTTAGTTCCTTTAGTTCCTGCTACCTCACCATCTTTGCGAGCTAAGAATGGGGGTTCTGGGGGAGCCTATAGGTTTACCAGCTGCGTCATCAGCAGCCATTGCCTGTCCCACTATGGTCCCAGATTGTGTGGAGAGGGGGCCGGGGCGCTGAATTTATATATATATATATATATATATATATATATATATATATATATATATATATATATATATATATATATATATATATATATATATAGTGAGTCTCTAGTGCATTGTCATGCTAGCTAGGGCAATGTCACTGTCCCTTGCCTCAACCATTCATGAGCGACCTTTAAATCTTAAGCCTCTAAAACCTAGCTATCAAATTCCCTTCATCATGAACCTTTCTTTATGAGCACAAATCACAATTCTAACTTCACAATTAAAATATATACTTAATATTGTACTCACAGAGTCCCCAATCCATCTCGAAACCATTGAATAACAGAAAGTACTTCGGTTACAAACTGTATTCAGAGAATTCCAGTGGACGTATACTGTAATATCTCTGTAACACAAACTTGTTCATCATAGCCGGTAGGCCTCATTATCATAATATGTTTATGATATAATTTGCTCCCTTTGAAACTGTATCATCAAAGCTTAACGTCCCTTTGAGACTCGTGGTATGACCGCACCGTTCCTACTGTACAGTAATATATATATATATATATATATATATATATATATATATATATATATATATGTATATATATATATATATATATATATATATATATATATATATATATATGTGTGTTTGTGTGTGTGTGTGTGTGTGTGTGCGCTTTTTTGTGTGTTTGTATAATATAGATTTATATATAATATATATATATATATAATATATATATATATATATGTATATATATATGTG
>NC_090746.1:104342336-104344836 GCF_036898095.1 Palaemon carinicauda | reverse complement strand
ATTGGAAAAATTGAAAAGGAAGTGAAATGACGAAGTTCTAAATCTCGCGAAGACGGTAAAGGTGGGACGGGGCTTGGGGGAATCATATAATTATCCTTAATAAATCATAAGATTCCTTCGACTTGTTGAAAAGTTTGGACTCCCCCCCCCCTCACAAAATAGTACTAGCGTTGTTTATAGACTAATCTTATATACAATGTGCATTAAGTCTTTTGCATTATTCAGGTGGCCTTTCTATTTAATCCCTCCGAACAGAGCGAGGCATTAGGATAAGTAGATTTTATTTATAAAATAGGTGTCTTTAAAGACGTATTTGATTTTTTTGGTAATACGTATTAGCAAGTAAACTGTTTATACATAAATGGTCAATGCGGGAAGTTACAAGGAAATACAAATTTTGTGGAAAATTATAGAATAAGGTTTAGGTAAATCTGAATATTTAAGGAAATTAAGAAGAGACAATTTGTAATTAACCCATAATTAACTTGATTAATTGGATATCAACACGATGCCTACTAGCCTTCCTTACTTACATTTAATGAACTATAACTGGTTATAGAAAGTTAAGAGGATAAAGCATATAACAAAAATAAGAAGCAACAGGAAGGAGAGGATGAAACCTGACCTAAATGGTAAAGGTAAAGAGTTTTTATTTACATTTCTATTATGCTTACTGTCTTACCAACAGATGTTTACCTTATACAAGTCAGACTCTTATCAGAGGTAAATCTTATGTACGAAATATTGCATAAATTAACAGGATTTCCATGCCTACATAGATTATGGAATTTACACTAAGAATGCTAAGCTGATAGCTCCTTCCATATCGATTTAAGAAAACTGCAATGAAAGTTGGACTTTTGTTTGACTCTGTAGCCATTATAATATTTATTAATTTACGACTGTACATGAAAGGATTACCCCTGAAAACCTAATGTGGTATAAACACGAGCCCGGAAGATTTGCAGATTTTATCTAACCTATTTTCAGCAAATTAGAGTACGGAATTATAACGAGTCCATTGTAAAAGTGTCTTTACCGCAGCATTTTTCATCTTTTGTAACGAAGAAATAATATACACCAGTATTTTTTTAAACAACACAAATATTAACTTCCAGGCAGTATTAATATCCATAATTATAATACTCATCCTTTTCCTCACTCTTACTTTTGCAGCCCAAGCTGAAAATATTCTTTGTTATTTTCATATTAATGATAATATTAATATATTAGGAGTAGAGGAGCTTTAATGTATTCCTAATTTCATAAAAAAATATGAATACATTTACATAAATATACGTAAATTATGGGAACTTTTTCATAAGCATTTTCCTTCCTGTGGTTTTTCAATATTTAGAGATTTTGGTTTGAACTTGGTACAATTGACACGCGTCAAGTCTCGTTTCCTGTAAATGCTTTTGGGAATTGCATGAAATAGAGGGGAATAGTAAATGCATAACTGAGACTTCTTAAAACAGGATGATAGATGACGGAAAGGGGAGTGTTATCTTAATAGAGATGGGATTGAAGTAGTTTCAAAAGTGGACGCTAGAGGGGCGATGAGAGGCGGGAGAAATGCATATACCTTCAAAGCGGACGTGATTTTCAGGATGATGTTTATTCGGATCGTTACCTGCATATCACACAGACACAGACACAGACACACAGACACAGACACACACACACACACATATATATATATATATATATATATATATATATATATAAAATATATATACTGTATATACAATAGATTATATATATACATACATTTAGTATATATATATATATATATATATATATATATATATATTCACACACACATATATATATATATATATATATATATGTATATATATATATATATATATATATATATATATATATATATATATATATAAGTATGTATATACATAAATTATGTTTTTCCTTTGGCTAGATAAACTAATTTAGCTTTTCGGTCGCATGAAATCGAAGTACTCTAATCGGACCTTAATACCTATATAGGTATAGACCCAAATGATATTTCTTCTTTGTTTTAAATAAAGACCACTGATTCTTAGCTCCTAACTTATCTGTTATATTTTAGTAAATTAGCAAGAAGTTCCTTTAACGTATGTTGAATAAATGGCAATGTCACTCCATTAGGTAAATGTGTTATGTATAGCCCTGCTGATTTCCGATCCTCCATTTCCATAGCTCCCATATTACTTGAATTTTCAATTTCTATCTATTTTTTTCCCCTATTTTTTTGTTTTTGTAAAACATCTAAATAGTTATGCTGAAGGCAATAATCAGTCCCCAAGTGTGCAATTTAGTTTTTGCGGAGGCCTTTCAGCATATGAAGCACTTGGTACAATTTCTAATGCTGTATAAAGCTCTCGGTAATACAATTTTCTTTGTTAGTTTTATGGTTTATATCATAGGGGTATCTCAAGTGTCTGCTTAATGGTAATTGAAATAAAGGATAAATGTGTAAAGATTAAGAGAATTATGGGAA
>NC_090746.1:104329836-104332336 GCF_036898095.1 Palaemon carinicauda | reverse complement strand
CGCCGAAATGGAGGAAATGGGCCTTTGCCAAAAGGCCTCCAGCCCATGGTCGTCACCCTTACACATTGTTCTGAAGAAAGACGGCTCCCTCCGTCCGTGCGGGGATTACAGGCGCCTGAACATGCAAACAGAACCGGATCACTACCCCCTCCCAAACATTGCCGACGTGACCTCCTACCTGCACAAAGCAAAGGTTTTCTCTACGCTCAATCTCCTGAAGGGGTATTATCAGGTGACTATGAACCCAGAAGACATCCCCAAGACTGCCATCACCACTCTGTTTGGTACATACACCTTCAATTACTCCTGTTTTGGCCTTCGTAATGCTGGGGCAACGTTTCAACGTCTCATGGATGGCATCTTAGGGGACCTCCCTTTCTGTGTATGTTATGTGGACGACATACTTGTGTTCTCCTCCTCAAAAGAGGAACACCTCCGTCACCTGTGCATCGTGCTCGACCGCCTGCAACAAAACGGCCTTGTAGTCCAGTACGACAAGTGTACCTTTGGCGCCAACGAAGTGTCGTTCTTAGGGCACCGCATCACTCCTAAAGGTGTCCACCCCCTCCCTGAGAAGGTAGCAGCCGTTCAGAACTTCCCCGTGCCCTCGACCGTCAAAGCTCTGCAGGAATTCTTGGGCATGATCAACTATTATCACCGTTTTTTGCCAGCCATTGCCGCCACTCTTACTCCCCTCTATGCCTCCCTCAAGGGCAAGCCGAAGGACCTGAAGTGGGGTCCCCTTCAAGAAGCAGCCTTCTGCAATGCAAAGAAGGCCCTCTCAACTGCTGCGGCTCTCACTTTTCCTATCCCACAGGCCCCTCTCCTTCTCTCCACCGATGCCAGCGACGTCGCTATTGGTGCAGTACTCGAGCAGGTGGTCAAAGGCTTGCCCCGCCCATTGGCCTGCTTCAGCAGAAAACTGTCTAAGGCAGAATCGGGTTATTCTACCTTCGATCGAGAATTGCTGGCGGTGCACTTGGCTGTCCGTCACTTTCACCATTTCTTAGAAGGTACGCGCTTCGTCATTCGCACAGACCACATGCCTCTGGTACACGCCTTCACTCGACAGTCTGACGCCTGGTCCGCCCGTCAACACCGACATCTCTCCGCCGTGGCTGAATACAATTGCACCCTCCAATATGTCCCTGGGAAAATGAATCCCGTTGCCGATGCCCTGTCAAGAAACACGTTGGCTGCCGTTCAACTGGGATTGGATTACAACGCCCTGGCTGAAGCCCAACGACAGGATCCAGAGTATCAAGCTTGTAGGACATCCTGCACGTCCCTCCGTTGGGAAGACTTCCCCCTCGAAGACTCCAACACCACCCTCCTCTGTGACGTCAGTACTGGTAGACCGCGACCTTGGATTCCTGCTCCCATGCGCCGACAGGTGTTTGATTTCATTCACGGCCTTTCACATCCCTCGTGCCTTTCTACTGCACAGCTGCTGAAGGCAAAGTTCATTTGGCACGGCATTTCTAAGGATGCTAAGGATTGGGTCCGCGCCTGTACTTCTTGCCAAACTTCCAAAGTACATCGACACACGGATTCAGGAGTGGGCACCTTTCCTCAACCTCAGCGTCGTTTCGCACACATTCACGTCGACGTTGTAGGCCCCCTACCCACATCACAAGGACATCGTTACCTGTTTACCGTCATCGACCGCTCCACTCGTTGGCCTGAAGCCATTCCCATGGAAACTGCAACTTCCGCCTCATGTACATTTGCCTTACTCTCTGGATGGATTTCAAGATTCGGTATCCCTGAGCATATTACATCTGACAGGGGAACCACTTGCACCTCTCAATTTTGGACGTCATTAGCGAATCTCCTGGGCATCACCCTACATCAGACAACGGCCTACAACCCCGCTGCCAATGGAATGGTTGAACGTTTTCATCGCACCCTCAAAGCAGCTTTGATGTCCCGCTGCAAGGATTGCAACTGGTTTACTCAGCTTCCCTGGGTCCTCCTTGGACTAAGGACCACTCCCAAAGACGCCCTCGACGTCTCGGCAGCTGAAATGGTGTATGGCGACCCGTTGGTCGTCCCTGCCGAATTTTTTCCTTTTACAACCTCCTCCGACGATCTCCAGCGCATACGTCACGTCGTGGGAAAATTTACTCCGTGCCGCCAGACTTACAAGCCCCCAGCGAAGCATCACATACCAACGGACTTGCACTCTGCAACGCACGTCTTCCTGCGCAACGACACCAACAAGCCACCACTAACGCCCCCTTACACGGGCCCTTTCCTTGTGATCCGACGCAGTCCGAAAGCATTCCTCCTAAACATTCGGGGCAAAGAAGACTGAGTCTCCATTGATCGTCTAAAACCTGCTTATCTTCTGCCAGATGACCCGCCTACAGTTCGCCTCTCTAGATCAGGGCGCCCTATTTAACATGTTCAGTATGTCATTTTTAGCGGGGGAGCCATGTACCAACCGTGTGTCACACAATTGTACATAATTCCTTTTGCATATATTATGTTTGTATCT
>NC_090746.1:104322336-104324836 GCF_036898095.1 Palaemon carinicauda | reverse complement strand
ATTATTATTATTATTATTATTATTATTATTATTATTATTATTATTATTATCTCTACAGAGACTGGTGGGTTATAGTTTGTGGTTCCGGGTTAAATCCAGCTTCCTTAGAAATCCATCAATTTCCTCACTGTGTGTGTTGTTTCGAGTAGCACGCTCTTCAGCACAAGTCTTGGGGCTATATCGTATTTTTTCAAGAATCCTTCCAATGACATAATTATTATTATTATTATTATTATTATTATTATTATTATTATTATTATTATTATTATTATTATTATTATTATTATTATGCCGAGACTATGAGTGCCAGCTTCGAGCTTACCTATCTCAGTGGTAAAAAAAAAAAAGAAAGAAAAAAAAAACGGCGATGGTATCTCTCAGCATTGATGTACACATGATAAGTTTTTGGTAGCTATGATTGACTGTCTAGGAGCGCCCCCCCCCCCCCCCCCCCCCCGCCGGAAACAAGGTCCGGGCAATCTGCGCACGCACGCACAGGATAAAAAGGGCAAGATGATGAAAAAAAAAAATTAAAATGTTTGTGATTCTATTCTTAAGAAGACTCTTCGAAGCTATGTTATTTTACTTTCTGTTCTTGTAAACTCCCTTCTTATAATTTTTACCTCCTTAACTGTAAATAAAAAACGATGAAAAATAACTTTTTTTTTGTAAAGTTTACTTTTAGCTTGGGGTCTAGCAGACACACGCTCACAAATATATTCAAATACAATTACTAGCTTTCTTGCTTTTAAAGTGAAGGACTTTAAAATATGTTAAATTCCAGCTTACAAAGTTTTCAGGCATGATTCTCTCTCTCTCTCTCTCTCTCTCTCTCTCTCTCTCTCTCTCTCTCTCTCTCTCTCTCTCTCTCTCTCTCTCTGAATAGATTTCCAGCGGATGTAGTAGACAGGAACACGGTAAACGAGTTCGAGAATAAGTTAGACAAAATCATAAGAACTCTAAATGCTTAAAATAGATCGCTCTACCTAAGACCAAATGAAGTCTCCGCTTATGAACTAAAAAGTCTTTGAGACATCCAAAATCCTTGTAACTCCTTGTAATTCTCTCTCCACCTTTATAACTTTCCTGATCATCATCATTATCATTATCATGAGCTGTAACATACTCAAGGTTTTACATTAGCTACTAAGATACATGGATGTACTTAGTTGTTGAATACCAGCAAGTAAAGCCTGCCTGCTTTCTTAGTTGATTCAAGTCTATCTCTCTTTCTATTCGGGTTGTTGATGTGGTAACGTCCCTGGCTGGTGAATGCCAGACGGGGTTCGAGTCTCGCTCAAAGTCGTTAGTTTCTTTGGTCGCTGGAACCTAACCATCCTTGTGAGCTAAGGAGTGCGGGTTTGGGGGAGCATATAGGTCTATCTGCTGAGTCATCAGCAGCCATTGCCTGGCCCCCCTTAGTCCTAGCTTGGGTGGAGATGGGGCTTGGGTGCTGATCATATTGTCAGTCTCTAGGGCATTGACCTGCTTGATAGGGCAATGTCACTGTCCCTTGCCCCTGCCATACATGAGCGGAAGAAGAAGAAGAAATATAATCTTTTCAAATATTTCATATATTACTGATACTAAACTTATTGGGCAGCAACTTTTCAGATATTTTGTGTCTCCCTTTTTGTGAATTAGTATAATGATGAAGTCTTTCTAAGCTGTAGATGTAGAGCATTCTTGTAGAAATTTTGTGCAAAGTTCGGGTAATTTTACTACTATAATATCTCCATCTATTATTAAATCAATTATTATATCGTGTATTTGTCTCTTAAGGGATTTTATTTGCATGCAACTCTTTTTTCATTTTTTTTAATCAACAACCATTCACTCCACAACAACTTTAATAAATTAATTAGGTATTTTTAGAGTTCAATATGTATTTAAGAACATTAACTGAGGCTCGTTTAACTAAATTTCTAATATAACTAAAAAAGATAAATAAAAGATATAGCCACATTATTTAGTAAGCATTAAAGATTGGTGATAGGTATTTTTAGAGTTCAATATTTATTTTATAACATTAACTGACGAGGCGTTTAACTAAATTTCTAATATAACTAAACAAATAAATGAAAGATATTTCTGCATTATTTCGCAAGCATTAAAGTTTGGAGATCAAAGTTGCCGTTAGAATTTTTTTAAGGAACTAATATTTAAAAAAAAAAAGGGGAATAAATTTATTGTTTATTATGCACTATTTTGTATGATCATTTTCCTGTCTCCAATTGCGAGGAGTATTGAGATTTGCAAATTTCATAGTTTTACATCTTAAGCCAACTTAAGTTGTTGTAATCGGTAAATTTGTTCGTATTGCTGTATATTCTATATTATTTTCTCTTCCTCTTGTTTCATTAAAGTTTTTATAGTGTATGTAGGAAATAATGTTGTTATTGTTTTTTTTTTTTTTTCCTTGTTTCTCTTTCCTCATTGGACTATTTTCAGTGTTGGGACCCTTGGGCGTATAGCATCCTGCTTTTCCAACAAGGGGTGT
>NC_090746.1:104309946-104312446 GCF_036898095.1 Palaemon carinicauda | reverse complement strand
GACGAGGAAGTGTGAAGAGAACTTGTCGCATCTGTTTGCTTGGGTTAATTTGCTCAGATTCTCTCACCATTTCCGAGGAAAGGATATACTTACACATGCAAAGGTATTTCTCATTATAACTTTAAATTGTGAGTTAGCGGGAAAAGGGTCCCCTGATTTTGGAGAAAGTTGAGATGAAATGACGTGACAAATGTGAAATTGAGAACATTTGAGTTCATTATTATTATTATTATTATTATTATTATTATTATTATTATTATTATTATTATTATTATTTAGCGACAACCCTAGTTTGAAAAGCAGGATGCTATAAGCCCGGGGGCTCCAGCAGAGAAAAATAGCCCGTTGAGGAAAGTAAACAAGTAGATAAAGTATCTACAAGAAATGTAATAAACCATCAAAATAAAAAAAACTTTCGAGCAAAAAATACATTAAGTTATTCTAATGACATTTCTCTTTTTTGATGCACTCAATAACATTGTTTCAACGACCTCGTCTCCTCTCGCTCTTATTCAGACTCTCCTAGGAATCTTCTCCATTCCTTTGCTACCTGGAATTACGCTGGAATGAAAAGTGAGGTCTAAACATTTCCGGGAGCTGAGATCAAAACATCCATCACACAAACACGGGAAAATTTGTCAAGTTTTCTGCAAAACAGGAGTCACATTCATGAGGTCTCATTTAAGATCTGTGTTTGTAATATGCTTTCACAGAATGGGAAGTGACAGATGGGAGGTTGAAAAGGAAAGTAGATAAAAGTCTTCTGTTTATAGTGTTTTTGGAGCTATCATTTTTTTAGGTCACGTATATTGATTTGCTTCTCCTTTTGAAATATAATATTAAGAACGACTTACGCATTGATCTTTTTTTTCATAGACGTAAAATATTTATTATTTACGCTTCTTGAGCTCTAACTGGGTTTTCATATATAGCATAGAGAATAGTAATACAAAAGCCAAATTAAGACATATAGAATCGATCATCTCGAGATAAGTAAAGCTCTATCAGTATCATCATTGATATTTATTTATTGAGTTCATAAACAGTATTTTTGTTTTGCAATCATACACCAGAACTTATGCGTTGGATTTACTTCTCTTAAGTGATATAAAAAAAAAAGATAATTTTTCAACCAAATGAAACAAGTATTTTCCAGATAACATTTCTCAATATAAGTCACAGAGGGGTATTGTCCACATTTAAAATGGCGATACTTTTAACAGTACAACGATCTCACTAAACACACACACACACACGCATATCTATCTATCTATCTATTAATCTATATATATATATATATATATATATATATATATATATATATATATATATAATATATATATATATATATGTGTGTGTGTGTGTGTGTGTGTGTGTACATATGTGTGTGTATGTATGATTGTATGACCTAGTCTGAATGTTGGAATTCTTTAATTTGTTAGAAAGTGTCAGCGCCATAATGGACCCAGGAACGCCTTAATGAGAAAAGCAACATTGTCATAACGAGCGTTTTCTTAAATCTGCAAATCTCCTGAAATGCAAAAACCCTTAATGACAAAGAAGAGAGAGAGAGAGAGAGAGAGAGAGAGAGAGAGAGAGAGAGAGAGAGAGAGAGAGAGAGAGAGAGAGAGAGAGAGAGAGAGCAGAAGGCCAAGGGAGGATAGCTGCGTTGTTGCAGGAAATAGTCCAGAGTTCAATTGTCGGTTTCATTTGGGGTCCAATTCCGGGGATGATTCTACGCACGTCTCTGCAAGTGATAAGAAGAGTTTCCATTAGACGATCTGGGGACACCTTCGGAGGACCGACGTTCAGCATTCCCAATTTGAGTTCCTTCCGATTTCCCATGGAGGGCCTTTGCAGTGTTAATGATACCGTCCCATCAGGTTTCTCTTTTATATATAAAAAAAACAACTTAGGGTTATAACTTGCTGTGCAGAACTGTTGAAAATTTGCAATTAAAAAACGGCAAATGCCTGGCAATTTTTAATCCAGGATTTTCACCGTTTTATAAACGGATATATCGACGTAAAGGATTGATATTATGGTCACCAAACCGTAAAGGATAATAAGAAAGTCAACTAAAATTACGGTCCCCTATATTTTACGGAAATACGGCTGAGAACATTATATTTTTACGGAGAATGTCCGATAAAAAATTACAGTTTTTTAACAGTGTGGCCGATGTGTTAACGTCCCTGGCTGGTGAACGCCAGATTGGAGTTCGAGTCCCGCTCTAACTCATTAGTTTCTTTGGTCGTTGCAACTTTACCATCCTTGTGAGCTAATGATGGGGCTTTAGTGGAGCTTATAGATCTATCTGCTGAGTCATCAGCACCCATTGCCTAGCTCTCCTCGGACCTAGCTTGGGTGGAGAGGGGGCTTGGGTGCTTATCATATGTATATATGGTCAGTGTCTATGGCATTGCCGTGCTTGATAGGGCAGTGTCACTGTCCCTCGCCTCTGCCATTCATGGGGGGTCTTTAAACCTCTAAATCTGAA
>NC_090746.1:104297446-104307446 GCF_036898095.1 Palaemon carinicauda | reverse complement strand
AATTTAGAAGCTAGAATTGGCTTCAACCACGGTGGACGTGTTTTAACACCCTGCGTCTGTGTGTGTGTGTCTGTGTGAATGTGTGAGTAATCTTGCCTATATAATCAAGAAAAAAGTGTCTGGCTATATATATATATATATATATATATATATATATATATATATATATATATATATATATATATATATAAATATATATATATATATATATATATATATCTGTAAAATATTTTTATATATATATATATATATATATATATACTGTATATGTATATATATATATATATATATATATATCTATCTATCTATCTATCTATCTATCTATCTATCTATCTATCTATCTATCTATCTATCTATATATATATATATATATATATATATATGTATGTATTTGTAACTTCTTTTCGGTCACGCCAAATGGCCTTTCCCGTCGTATAACTCCCCAGCCCTTGCATATAGAGGGAGGGTGTGGGAAGGGTTGAATCTGTGTTCCTGTGTTCCTGTGTGTGCATATCTATCTAAATATTCGGCCGTCTTTTTTGACAGGCTACGTTCACTAGTTTAACAGAATATCCACCCTCTAATTAGATAAAGTGGGGCAATTGAAGTGTCTGGAAATATTTACTAAATCAGTTACTTTACCATCTCTTACTCTAATGTTTCTGGAGACTGTAAGGTATCATGGGATAACAGCTGATTGCTTTGACATCCCCCTCCCCCCGTCGGTTTGAATGAATTAAATTGACATTTTGCACTGCGAACTAAATACTTTGAATCTATGAATAAATATTAAAGAACCATTACCATATTTGATATTCCAGACTAAATCTCTCTTGGAACGCAAGCTTGTTACAACTCAAAGAGCTATGGAAAGAATATTGATGAAATTAAGATTAAGAGACAGAAAAAGAGTGACTTGGATATGAGAGTAAACTAAAGTAGAGTGATAAAGTGAGTTTCTTGACTGAAGAAGGAAAGAAAATGAATTATTTGAAAGGAATGCTACTTCATTAAAGTGGTTTTGCAACCAACCTGAATTAGTTGAAAAGAATCCTGCATCATTAAAGTGGTTTTGCAACCAACCTGAATTAGTTGAAAAGAATCCTGCATCATTACTGTGTTTCTGCCAAGAATTTGAATTATGTGAAAAGAATCCTACTTCATTAAAGGGTTTCTGAAAAGAATCTGAATTAGTTGAAGAGAATACTACTCTATTAAAGTGTTTCTGCAAAGAATCTTAATTAGTTTAAAAGAATACTACTTCATTAAAGTGTTTTTGTAAATAATATGAATTTGTTGAAAAGAATACTACTTCACTTAAGTGTTTTTGTAACCAATCAATCTGAATTAGTTGAAAAGAATCCTGTTTCATTACTTTACTCCTGCACAAAGTTCAAGATGAGAGTTCCCAGATAATCCAGAAGACAATAAAGAAAAAAAAAATTACAGAGCCAAAAGAGAGACTGGAAGATACAAACAAGATATTCCCTCCTTGTTTTGAAGCTTTGCCAGATGGCCATATACACTCGGAATTCTTAAAATGTTTTCTTGCGCGAGCAAAACAACTGCAGCCGTGTTTTCTTTTCTCTTGAAATTCCTCTAGACAAATAAAAGGCAGAGAACAAAACAATAATTTCTGGAATGCAGGGCAGTGAACATGAGCCTTCAGATTAAAGTGTTTGCTGTATTTCTCGCAAATTTTATCATATTAAAAGAGACAAAAATAATTGGATTTGCTTTTATTTCAATGGCCACATCTCTCTCTCTCTCTCTCTCTCTCTCTCTCTCTCTCTCTCTCTCTCTCTCTCTCTCTCTCTCTCTCAGATATTCAGCTAATAATGTACAGTATAGTCAATATGAATAAGTACAAATAATAACTATATATATATATATATATATATATATATGTATATGTATATATATATGGGTGTTTGTATATATATATATATATATATATATATATATATATATATATATATACTGTATATATATATATATATATATATATATATATATATATATATATATATATACACACATACATATAAGTATATATATGAATATATATATATATATATATATATATATATATATATATATATATATATATGTGTGTGTGTGTGTGTATGTGTGTGCTAAAAAAACAATACAGTATATGGTATTAATTGGAAAACGTGACCCTGGCAGGATCCCCTTTAAAACAACAATGTTCAGTACCAGAGGAAGAGGTTAACCTGGATTAATTTCTAAGACTCACCTTTGCCTTGTTTGCTCTGTACTGAACTAATAAATGGGTAGATAAAAGAAATGAAATCAGGTTTCTGAAAATTGTGTAATAAATTGTGTGGTTTTGTATAACATATTTGGGTACATTTAATATGCTGAGGTTCAAATGCCGGGAATATCAATATATATTAAAAAGAAATATCAAATGATATAGATATATTTCTTTAACACTTTATACGTCGTCATATCTGTAAATACTTGATAATCTAATTGACATAAAATGGTAAGCCACTTAAAATAGTAATGATTATAAAATACAGTATTTTATATAATACTATAAATTTATGAACATTATACAATTATTATTAGTATTATTATTATTATTATTATTATTATTATTATTATTATTTCACCAGTCCACAGAGACTGGTGGGTTATAGTTTGTGGTTCCGGGTTAAATCCAGCTTCCTTAGAAATCCATCAATTTCCTCACTGTGTGTGGTTTCGAGTAGCACGCTAGTCTGCACAAGTCCTGGGGCTATATCGTATTTTTTCAAGAATCCTTTCAATAACATTATTATTATTATTATTATTATTATTATTATTATTATTATTATTAATATTATTATTATTATTATTATTATTATTATGCCGAGACTATGATTGCCAGCTTCGAGCTTACCTATCTCAGTGGTAAAAAAAAAAAAGAAAGGAAAGAAAGAAGAAGAAGAAAAAAAAAACAGCGATGATATCTCTCAGCATTGATGTACACATGATAAGTTTTTGGTAGCTATGATTGACTGTCTAAGAGCCCCCCGCCGGAAACAAGGTCCGGGCAATCTGCGCACGCACGCACAGGATAAAAAGGGCAGGATGATGGAAAAAAAAAATTAAAATGTTTGTGATTCTATTTTTAAGAAGACTCTTCGAAGCTATGTTAGTTTACTTTCTGTTCTTGTAAACTCCCTTCTTATCTTTTGTCTCCTTAACTGTAAATAAAAAACGATGAAAAATAATTTTTTTTTTTTGTAAAATTTACTGGTAGCTTGGGTATAACTATTTTTTTTTTTTTTTTTTTTGTAAAATTAACTGGTAGCTTGGGTATAGCAGACACACGCTCACAAATATATTCAAATAGAATTACTCGCCTTCTCGCTTTTAAAGTGTTGGACTTTAAAATATGTTAGATTCCAGCTTACAAAGTTTTCCGGTATGAGTCTCTCTCTCTCACTCTCTCTCTCTCTCTCTCTCTCTCTCTCTCTCTCTCTCTCTCTCTCTCTCTCTCTCGGAATAGACTTCCAGTGGATGTAGTAAACAGTAATACGGTAAACGAGTTCAAGAATAAGTTAGACAAGATCATAAGAACTAAATGTTTAAACTAAATCGCTCTACCAGAGAGCAAATGAAGTCTCAGTAGATGAACTAAAAAGTCTTTGAGACATCCAAAATCCTTGTAATTCCCTGTAACTCTCTCTCCACTTTTATAACTTTCATGATCATCATCATTATCATTATCCGTAACATACTCAAGGTTTTTTATTAGCTGCTAAGATACATGAATGTACTTAGTTGTTGAATATCAGCTAGTAAAGCCAGCCTGATTTTTTAGTTAATTCAAGTCTATCTCTCTTTTTATTCGGGTTGTTGATGTGGTAACGTCCCTGGCTGGTGAATGCCAGACGGGTTTCGAGTCCCGCTCAAAAGCTTTAGTTCCTTTGGTCGCTGCAACCTAACCTTCCTTGTGAGCTAAGGAGGGCGGGTTTGGGGGAGCCTATAGGTCTATCTGCTTAGTCATCAGCAGTCATTGCCTGGCCTCCCTTGTTCCTAGCTTGGGTGGAGAGGGGGCTTGGGCGCTGATCATATTGTCAATCTCTAGGGCATTGACCTGCTTGATAGGGCAATGTCACTGTCCCTTGTCTCTGCCATACATGAGCGGAAGAAGAAGAAGAAATATAATCTTTGCAAATATTATATATATTACTGAGAGGAAACTTGTTTTTGGCAGCAACTTTTCAGTTCTTTTGTATCTCCCTTTTTGTGAATTAGTATAATGATAAAATTTCTCTAAGCTGTAGGTATAGAGCAAAGTTCAGCTATAGTTTTACTATTATGAAATCTCCATTTATTATTAAATCAATTTTTACATCGTGTATCTGTCTCTTAAGGTATTTTATTTGCATGCAACTTTTTTTTTTTTTTTTTTTTTTAAATCAACGACTATAATAAATTGATTACGAATTTCCAGAGTTCAATATTTATTTTGTAAGATTAACTGACGAGCGTTTGACTAAATTTCTAATATAACTAGAAAAAATAAATGAAAGATATTGCTACATTATTTCGTAAGCATTAAAGTTTGGGAATCAAAGTTGCTGTTAGTATTGTTTTAAGGAACTAATATTTAAAAAAAGGCTAATAAATTCATTGTTTATTATGCACTTTTTTATGTATGATCATTTTCCTGTCTTCAATTGCGAGGAGTATTGAGAAGTTGATAATTTCATAGTTTTACATCTTGAGCCACCTTAAGTTGGTGTAATCGGTAAACTCGTTTGTATTTCTGTATATTCTATATTATTTCTCTTCCTCTTGTTTTGTTAAAGTTTTTATAGTGTGTGTAGGAAATAATGTTGTTAATGTTTTTTTTTTCGTTGTTTCCTTTCCTCATTGGGCTATTTTCATTGTTAGGACCCTTGGGCGTATAGCATTCTGCTTTTCCAACAAGGGGTGTACCTTAGCAAGTAGTAATAATGATAATAATTATAATAATGATAACAATGATAACAATGAAATTATTATTATTATTATTATTATTATTATTATTATTATTATTATTATGATTAAAACACATCTCATCCCAGATTCAAACCTATTTCGAAATGAGATTTATGGAAATTATCAGAAATTATATTTGGAAATATTTGCTGGAAATATGGATTGAGATAATGGAAGTCTGGAATCAAATCCCCATTTTTGGTACTGTTTCGCTCACTGGAAGAATTAGAATTAAACTCTGAAACTTTGAAAAACTTGAATTGGAAACAGAGTGGACACTTAGTCATTTTACGTGTGTGTATATTTCATTTATAAATGTACATCAATCATACATATTTACATGAAGAAAAATAGTATGTTAGAGAGAGAGAGAGAGAGAGAGAGAGAGAGAGAGAGAGAGAGAGAGAGAGAGAGAGAGATTTGGAGTTTTCTGACATCCTGCCATCGAAGGACATTGATGCCTATATCGTTTATGTATAAAGAAGAACAGATTATTCCATTTAAAACCATAAAAGCGTAGATGTTCTTATAAAAGAGATTATGAAATCGGGAGTATATATATTTCTTTTTTTGGGGGGGGGGGTGGGGCGGTTATCTATTTAAAATATTGAAATTCTTAAAACGTAACGAGTTACTTTTAATTTTTGAGAGAGAGAGAGAGAGAGAGAGAGAGAGAGAGAGAGAGAGAGAGAGAGAGAGAGCGGGTTCGTGGCTTGAAATGCTGGACTTAATTTCCAACATCTTATACAATATAAGATAAATATAATATAATACACCAAAGAAATTAGGAAAAACTTCGATAGAGAGAGAGAGAGAGAGAGAGAGAGAGAGAGAGAGAGAGAGAGAGAGAGAGAGAGAGAGAGAGAGAGAGATACCATTGCCATTACAGGCGAATTCCAGTTGGTGTGAGGCTAAAGACTTCCAGTTAAACGCCTTTGAAGCAAAGGACCACTTTGAGAGGCCCTCTAGAGAGGAGGTGGAATCTGGTGACAGCATGGAAGGTTCCTTTCGTCACTTATCCTTTCCCATTGACAGGAGGCAATAGCAGATGGCAAACCACTTGGCCTTTCCTGCGTTCCTCCTTTAGATTGCACCATATCCCCTATATAATAAAGAGCAAGTCTCTCTCTCTCTCTCTCTCTCTCTCTCTCTCTCTCTCTCTCTCTCTCTCAATTTTTCTGCTTCATGGTGTAGAATACAATATAGAAATACTGTAGTTACTTTCAACTCTTTCTCTCTCTCAATTTTTCGGCTTCATAGTGTAGGAGAGTACAGTTATGAAATAGTTACTTCCAACTCTCTCTCTCTCTCTCTCTCTCTCTCTCTCTCTCTCTCTCTCTCTCTCTCTCTCTCTCTCATTCATATATATATATATATATATATGTATATATAAATATATGTATATATATATATATATATATATATATATATATATATATATATATATATATATATATATATATATATATATATATATATATACACACACACATACACACACACACACTTACGCTGCTGTTGAAAACAATTGGAAACCTCGTTGAGGTGTTGACTCCTCACAAGTGAAACACACTGCAGGAAAAATAAAGTGATCAAGGGAACTTCGCTCCATGCATGCGTGTGGAAAAGCCATATCAGGTCACGAGAGCATTAATGGTACCCTTCTTTTAATTTTTTTTCTATCTTCTATTATGAAATACATATTTACAATCTTACAATTTATAACATATATACATCACAGTATATTTTCATAAATAACTTTTTATTTTACATATATTCTATTTACAATGGAAATTTTTACTATTTATCTAAATATGTTTTTAAATACAGAATATATCGACTCGTGAATTCTTTTTAATAGAAGTTTTAAATCCTATTTTATTTACATTAAACGTATTTATCATTATAATAATAATAATAATAATAATAATAATAATAATAATAATAATAATAATAATAATAATGTTCCAGCCAGGATCCAGAAAAGAACTCTGGATCCTGGTTCCATCTGTAGGAAGCCAACGGCACCATAACTACGCGATCTCTTCCTGGATAGTAATTCTCGGCTTTTCCTTCTAAAACTCCCAAAACAGACGTTTTAATTATAAGTTGTCTTAGTCACATGCTGGCGAATGCTCTTGAATTAACAGTACAATTTCATGGATATAAAGACATACCTGGATGCGAGATGCAGCAAACACCAACGTAGGCATGTATAAACATATGACTTTTGCTAATTAAGTTTTATTTTCCCACTTGCTGTAATCCAGAACAAACAAAAACCAATTTTTTCTTTTTTCCTTTACTCACCATGCTATTTTCCCCGATGGGGCCCCTGGGCTTATAGCATCATGCTTTTCTAATTATAGTCCATTTCTTTTAGCGAGTCATATTTGCACCGACTCGCAACGGTGCCCTTTTAGCTCGGAAAAGTTTCCTGGTCGCTGATTGGTTAGAATTATCTTGTCCAACCAATCAGCGATCAGGAAACTTTTCCGAGCTAAAAGGGCACCGCTGCGAGTCAATGCAAATATGACTCGCTAAAAGAAATGGACCATAGGGTTGTAACTTAGCAAGTAATAATGATAATACTGATATTCTCAACTTATGTGACGTAACTACATTGATGATGATTAAAAAACGTCACTTAAATCGGAAATTCTCCATAAAAATATACTGTTCTCAGCCCTATTTCATTAAAATACAAGCGACCGTAATTTTACCTTAAATTGTTATCATCTTTTACGGGTTGGCGACCGTAATATCACATCTTTGCGTCAATATATCCGTTCTTAAAACAGTAAAAGATGTGGAATAAATGTTGCCAGGCATTTACAGTTTTTTTAAATAAAAGTTTCTAACAGTGTACAATATCTAACTTAATGTAACGCAAGGATTCTATTTTTTTGGTCTACAAATGCCAGCTGTTCTTGTATTCTTAATTTTAAGTTATGGCGCTGGCAGATATTAGAGTGCAAACCTTGTAGTCATAAACATTTTTTTTCAAGGTGGCAGCCTTCACTGATTTTTAGTTTTATTTAGTTTTTTTTTTTTTTTTGCTTATAAAATATAAATAAAAATTCGGAATGTTTTATTCAATATATTATCAACGTAAACCGTATTTGAACCTAAATTATATATGTTTTCTTTTGAAATTTTTATTACCCTAGCTCTTCCAAAGGTAGCAGGAGACTAATATTTCATTTCTTTTGTTGAATCGTTACTGATATGATAAATTAATTATCACGTTTGAAATACAATATTATAGGGGATTACCTTATCCTGAATAAGTTAATGCTAATATTTATCATAAATAATTGATAAATATTATTGCCTTTTTCTACAGTATGTAGAACTGCATAGCTGTGCTCGGTTTAAATACCAATAAAATATCAGTAAATTTCTGTTAGTTGTTAAATTTCGTTGTGGTCTACTGTAAACACTCACGATTCTCCGGCAGGTACAGACTTTCATATTTCTGTCTCCTTGCATTGTCTCTAATATGGGTTTGTTTATATACCGCATCCGATCTTTAGGGAATCTCTACATGTCGAAATGACTATAATTTTCAGCCCCTATATATGATGAAGAGGGAATAAATTAATAATAGCAAAATGTATCTAAGTAGTCAGTGTATCTCAAGACTACAGTAGCTTAGAAAGATCATACAGTCCACATCTCATATATATTCATTTTCTAGAAGGACACTCAAAAATCAAACCATTGTTCTCCAAGTCTTGGGTTGTGTAATAGCCTCTGTACCATGGTCTTCCACTAACTTGGGTTAGAGTTCTCTTGTTTGAGGATACACATGGCCGAACTATTCTGTCTTATTTCTCTTCCGCTTGTTTTGTTAAAGTTTATATAGTTTTTAAAGGAAATATTTATTTTAATGTTACTGTTTTTAAAATATTTTATTTTTCGTTGTTTCCTTTCCTCACTGGGCTATTTTCCCCTGTTGGAGCCCTAGCCTTATAGTATCCTGCTTTTCGAACTAGGGTTGTAGCCCAGCAAGTAATAAGAATGATAATGAGACTTTAGATATTAGGGCCACGTTTCCCATGCCCTTCTCCAACCATAGTTACACATTTGAAACTTTTAGTCTCCCTTCTCGGAGTTAATTTTAACTTTATATTTTATACCTATCAGATACACTCTTAAGCTGAAATATTATGTCAGCAAATAGTTCCTGTGTCATAGCAAATTTACATAGTTTACGCTTTCCCGTTCTCATTTACAAGTTAAAGTCCCTATTAGTAGTCAATTGAAAAGGAGCGAACAAACGAGAGAAGGAATAAACCCATCTATTTTCTCTGTGCGTATCTCGAGAGAGGCACGCTCACCTGAGCGATTGCTAATGTGGTTCCATTGCTAATGTCATTTGCAATTTCAAGAGGCGCCTCCAAACTCATTTCGCTAATAGGATTCCCTTTGGGAATCAAAGGCTTTTCAGATACACACTGTTTCACAATCGGAGGTAGCTCCTAAAGAGACCTTCTCCCTTCTCTTTCCAATCGAGGGATGTGTGTGTGTGTGTTTGTGTGTGTGGAAAATGCTCTTCTTAGGATATGCTGCGGTGATCTGTTGGTAACGTCCTTGCCTGGTGGTCGCCAGACTGCGGTTCGAGTACCGTTCAAACTCGTTAGGTCCTTTGTTCGCTGCAACCACACCATTCTTATAAGCTAAGGATGGATGAGGGTTGTTAGGGGAGCCTATTGGTCTATCTACTGATTCACCATTGGCCATTGTCTGGCCCTCCTTAGTCCTAGCTTGGGAACAGAAGCGTAGAGAATACACAGTGTTTCACAACCCGAAAGGGTTCTGGAAGGAACCTTCTTCATTCGCTCCCAATCAAGAGATTTGTGTGTGTGAGAGAGAGTGGATATTGCGTGCAAAAAATTCCTTTTTCTTACGATATAACACTAAAGTGATTGGGTCATACCTTTGTTTTTATGGAAAAGAAAACAGGTTTGATGAAATGTTGGAAAGGGGTTAATCA
>NC_090746.1:104284946-104294946 GCF_036898095.1 Palaemon carinicauda | reverse complement strand
AAGAGCAGAAAAGAAGTCTCTGTACTGTCATGATAAATAAATTAGATTCAGAATAAGGGGAAAACTATAAAAATATCGACATTATACTGAAATAAAAAATAACTATATTATTAAAGAAAAAAAAGATATTAACAAAACAAGATATTAACAAGACTCCCATGCAAATCCAAAAAAAAAAAAAAAAAAATAGACTGTGCATTCAAGGAAATAGCCTCAGGGCAGAGCATAAAAAAAAACTTATCTTAAAAAGGATAATAATTTGAGATGAAAGGAGTCTTGATAATAATAAAGAGGATTCTGTAATGGAATTATAAAAAGCGAAAGACGAAATGGACAAGAAGGGTAATCGGTGTAAAATTGAAGAATGGCTAATAAGGAGAAAGGGGAGATGAATAATAAGGGAAAAGGGATAAAGCGGACATATAAAAAGCAATTTAGGAAAAATGCTTCGTGTAAGGAGAAATTAGCGATGTCTGAAAGGAAAATAATGTCTTTTTATTGTTTATATATGAAATTATCTGTTTTAATGTTGTTAATGTTTTTTAAATATTTGATTTTAATTATTCATTACTTCTTATATCGTTTATTTATTTTGTTAT
The DNA here is from genome assembly GCF_036898095.1 of Palaemon carinicauda. Lineage (NCBI taxonomy): Eukaryota > Metazoa > Arthropoda > Malacostraca > Decapoda > Palaemonidae > Palaemon > Palaemon carinicauda. The sequence goes on along the minus strand of NC_090746.1, from coordinate 104,294,347 downwards.
TTGCTTTCCTCACTGGGCAATTTTTCCCTGTTGGAGCCTATGGTCTTATAGCATCTTGCTTTCCTAACTAGGGTTGTAGCTTGGCTCTTAACAACAACAACAACAATAGTAATAATAATAATAATAATAATAATAATAATAATAATAATAATAATGGTTATGGAAACTGACTTGTAATTGTTCGAGGATATAGGGAAGATAGCAGATATGCAATACTCTTTTAACTTATATGAACTCAAATAATTGTCGGTGTTTCGAAGGAATGAATTATATAATGGTATATCTGCTGAGTCATCAGCGACCATTGCTTGACCCTCCCTAGTCCTAGTTTTGGTGGAGAGGTGGCTTGGGCGCTGATCATTTGTGATGGTCAGTGTGTAGAGCATTGTGCTGCTCGCTTGGGTAATGTCACTGTCCCTTGCCTCTGCCATTCGTGAGCGGCCTTTAAACAACCCCCCCCCCCAAAAAAAAAAAAGAGAGAAAAGAAATGATAATTAGGACAATGTTTTCAAGCTTTCCCACTTCAATAACCAAAAGAAATAATAATAGTTAACAAAGAAAAGGCTTTAAACAACTTCAAAAAAATAAAAAAAGAGAAAACAAATAATAATTAGGAAATATTTTCAAGCTTTCTCACTTCAATAACCGAAAGAAAAATACTAGTAAACATGATAAAGAAAAAAGCTATATCGAGTCAGCATTAAAACTGAAGAAAGGAAGCTCTGATTCAATGATAACTTTCGGTACGTTGAAACCAAAGAAAATCTTGATTCGAATCTGAATGAACCAGATGATTGAATGTTTGTGGATCAATACCTAATCTGTAGACAAGCGTTTTATCGGAAATTCGGGATTATCTCGTAGGTTCGTGTTTGCCCTTTCCAGCTTATCCAAATAAGGAAGCAAATCTCAATTGTGTGATGCAAGAGATGTGTATATCTTTCGTCTTCAGTTATATAGTAATTCATTTTTTTTCTAGATAAAATTATGTAGGACGAATCTTAAAACTATTACGGTAGTCATGAAACTAATTGAACAGAAAGTCAAGATGTTAAAAATGAAATTAATTAGTTAATGATGAAATTAATTAAAAAAGTCAAGAAGTTGAAAATGAGATTTATTAAAATATCAAGAAGTTGAAAAGAAAATGACTTAATAAATCAAGAATTTAAAAATGAAATTAGTTAAAAAATCAAGATGTTAAAAATGAAATTAATTAAAAAAATCAAGAAATTAAAGATGAAATTAATTAAAAAAGTCAAGAAGTTGAAAATGAGATTTATTAAAATATCAAGAAGTTGAAAAGAAAATGAATTAATAAATCAAGAATTTGAAAATGAAATTAGTTAAAAAATCAAGATGTTAAAAATGAAATTAATTAAAAAATCAAGAAGTTAAAGATGAAAATTAAAACAGTCAAGAAGTTAGACATGAGATTAATTAAAATATCAACAAGTTAAAAAGTAAATTAATTAATAAATCAAGAATTTAAAAATGAAATTAGTTAAGAAATCAAGAAGTTAGATATGAAATTGATTAAGTTAAGAATGAACTTAGTTAGAAATGAAGAATTTAGAAATGAAATTAATTAAAAAAGCAAGAAGTTAAAAATTACATTAATTAAAAGAAATAGCCTTCTAGAATGTATTATTAATATATATACTAGAATATATATTGATATATTAGAATATATTGTTAATATACTTCCAAGTTATATACGATGAATGCATGGATTAAAAAAAGTTCCAAGGGATTATGCAAATTCATTCTAAAGAAAATGTTCCAAGTCTCATTGAGTGCAATTAGTATGTTCATAAGTATTCCGAATGGTGAAGTGAGACTTTAAAGCGAATCCATTAACTATTCGTTTTACGTAATTTACAAAACGCGATTAGCGCTGTGTACTTAAAGTTTTTTTTTTCTTTTGTTTTTTTTCTTTTACAAGATTTTGAAGAGTTTGGGGAGAATTAGGAGGGGAGAATGAGGAGGAGGAGGAAAAGGAGAAGGAGAAGGAGGAAGAAAAGGAAGAGGAAGAAGAAGAGAAGAAGGGAGCGTTTTATTTTATTTTACAAGATTTGAAGTTTGAGAACTAGTGAGGGATGAGGATGGGATATGAGGAGGAGAAGGGTGAGGAAGAGGAAGAGAATGAAGAATAGGAGGAGAAGGACAAGGAGGGGAAAGGAAAAGAAGAAAGAGGAAGAGGAAGAAGTAGAAGAAAGGAGTCAGAAAGGGAGTTTTTTTTTTTACAAGACCTAAAGTTTGAGGAGGGAGGGAAGAAAAAGGGATGTGAGGAGGAGACGGATGAGGAAGAGGAAGAGAAAGAAGAGTAGGAGAAGAATGAAGAAGAAAAGGAAGTAGAAGAAGTAGAAGAGAAAGAGGAAGGGAGTGAGTTTTTTTTCTTACAAGACTTGAAGTTTGAGGAAGGATGGATAAGGTGGGGATATGAGGAGGAGACGAATGAGGAAGAGAAAGAAAAAAAGAAAGAGGAAAAAGAAGGAGAGGAGGAGGAGGAGAGGGAGGGACCCCGATTGAAATTCTCCTTTAATTATGGCCTCTGGACATATTTCCTCAGATGGAAGAACTCACGAGAGTGTAATATCCTTTGCGTCCTTTTGATTGCGCCTACGACATCCAGGATGGGCGGATTTCTGTGAGGATTTCTCAAAAAGTTAAGAAATGTTTCAGAGACCACTCAAAAGGCACAAAAAAAAAAAAGAGGAAATTTTTTTTATAATAAATGAATAAACATTTGACTTCTTGTTATGTTTAGAAAATGATTTTATTGGTTTCTGTTTATTGCATGATTAGATACAATTCCCCTCAAAAAATAGATCTCTTAATATTGATATAAGTCCAAAAGAAATTTAAGTAAAAATGGATGTTTTTATAAAGTACAAAATCCCATAACTACATCGTGATCTATATAAAAATCAATAGGGTAATATTTGTATAAGACAGGGTGAAAACACACACACGTGCGCATATATATATATATATATATATATATATATATATATATATATATATATATATATATATATATATATATACTGTATATATATACATACATATATATATATAAATATATATATATATATATATATATATATATATATATATATATATATATATACACACATATATATATTCCTTAAGATTTGTATGCCATAATAAAAACCCTCGTAACAAACTACGAATTTAAGCTTGAAATTTTGTACCTGTTATTCTGGGACATAACATAACTTTAGTCTTTATTTTAAGCTGATGTTCACTTCCCCTCGAATGTATTATGGAAGCCTTTAAGTAATTACTGCTTAACGAGAGAGAGAGAGAGAGAGAGAGAGAGAGAGAGAGAGAGAGAGAGAGAGAGAGAGAGAGAGAGAGAGAGAGAGAGAGCAATCCTCTTGAGATTTAATTGATATCAGAGAGCGGAGAAAATGAAAGACGTTCGTTATATCCCCCCAAATATGATCGTTTTCATAATGTAATATTTTCTGTAAATTGTCGGGAAAATTTCATAAGTGGACAAAGTTAACAACTGAACGAGGGGAATGAGATTCAAGTTAGAGAAAGCAAGAAGTTATCAAAGGGGGAGGGATGACATAATCACATACGCAGACGAATATGGTATGAAAGAATAATTATATTTCGATACAGATGAAGTAACCCGAAAGTTGCTTGATCTCTGTGATTTAATTTATGAAAGTTATGTTAGTATTATATTAAAACTGGAAAGATATCGTATTATAATTACTTTAATGTATTGAAATATGGATAAAAATGTATTCCCTGTTGAGTGAAATAAAAGGTTTCTTAACTTGCTATCATTAAAATTGATAGTAAGAATGGTCTTAAGTGTTGTACTACTCACTTTGCAATAGTTGTTAATTGATTTTTGTAGCAGAGTTGAATGTTGTTACTTATTTTTCTTAATATATATATATATATATATATATATATATATATATATATATATATATATATATGTGTGTGTGTGTGTGTGTGTGTATATATATATACATATGTATATATATATACTGTGTATATATATGAATATATATATGTATATATATATATATATATATATATTTATATATATATATATATATATATATATATATGTGTGTGTGTGTGTGTGTGTGTGTGTATGTAATATATATATGTATATGTATATATATGTATGTATATACATTATGTATATATATATATATATATATATATATATATATATATATATTTATTATTCATATATATACAATACAGGTAAACAGATATAAAAACATAGACTTCATATTGTAAATGTAAAACAGATTTAAAGGCCAAAAAAATAGTTTCCAACCCTGATAACTAAAGCAAAAATCGGAAATTGAATTGATGAAAATCCCTCTGTAAACCTATATATCCGTCATTAACCCCCAAAATTCAGCCATGTTGGCAACACTGCCAACAGAATGCTTCAAAAGGGCGCAAAAAAAAAAAAAAATAGTCTGGTGGGAGGTAATAAGTATCAATGTTTCACAGAAAATCCCTGGTATGAAGTTTATTACTTAGCTATAAGAAATATACTTTGGTGGCCGAGCTGGTAATGTCCCTGACTGGTGAACGCCAGACCTGGGGTTAGAGTCCCCTTCAAACTCGTTAGTTCCGTTAGGTGCTGCAACCTTACCATTCTTGTGAGCTAAGGATGGGAGTTTTGATGAAGCTTATAGGTCTATTTGCCTGGCCACCTTTGGTCCTAGCTTGGGTGGAGAGGGGGCTTGGTCGCTAGCCATATGTATATAAATGATCAGTCTCTAGGGCATTGTCCTGCTCGATAGGGTAGCGCCAATGTCCCTTTCCGTCTGCCATTCATGAGCGGCCTTTAAACCTTTAAGCAAGTAATGAGACAACTATATAAGTAAGAATACTGTGAGATTGATAAATGTAGCGCGTAATGAAATTTCTGGCAAGTAATAAACCGCGGCGCTGTTGTTTCACTATAGGGGGAGCTACGCTTTTCAAAACATCTGAACTGTATCCTAATATGATTAAATGAAATACTTTCTCAGCGGTACAAACTTATAAGCTTGGAGGGAGTTTCTTGGTATGTATCATCAAGTGACTGTATTGTGAGAATCTTTATTAGAAAGTCTTCTACATAGGTTAGATGTTTATTTGGACGCCTTATGAATTTATGCTCTCTACTGATTACCTCTCTAGTTTATTATTTATTTGTTTTGCTTACCTTATGTGTTCTTTTTACGCCATAGTGATATTATCATATACATTATTTGATTTTAATTATATTTATATGTATATAAATTTATATATGTATGTATATATAAATATATATATATATATATATATATATATATATATATATATATATATATATAACACTAGGTTAAGAAAAATTTGGAAATCAAATCTCCTGAAATTACACACTCACACACACGCACATACACACACACACACACACACACATATATATATATATATATATATATATATATATATATATATATATATATATATATATATGTATGTTCATGTATATATATGTGTATATAAATACTGTATATATATACATAAATATATATATATATATATATATATATATATATATATATATATATACATATATATATATATATTTATGTGTGTGTGTATGTGTGTGTAGACTATAGCAATTGCACGCCAATCGATGTGAACTCCTATAACATGCAGCAGATTTTTTTTTTTTTTTACATTATATAACAGCTTTCTACTTTATCATCCGAGGAGATGAAATTACACGGAACTTTATACAGGAGATAAAGTCTGGAGAACACTTGGAAACTTTTCTTTATACAAGTGGGGTTATTCCTCTCGCATCTATTCTTAATCCGAATTTCTCTTACAAACTTTGAACTCCCAAAGTTTGGAACAGTTCGCCTGGTGAAGGTATATGTGAAGTAATGTGGAAAGAAGGACAATATAAAAACTGTGATAATTCCATCCTGTTCGTAATACTAGAGATGCAGTTCATTCTAGTAATCAGGCTTTCGCCATCATGAGGCTCAATACTATACAGTACTCTAGAAGTTTTATTCCAGCTGTGATCAAGCTGTGGAGTGATCTTCCTAATCGGGTGGTTGAATCAGTAGGACGTAGAAAGTTCAAACTTGCAGCAAAATATTTTAATGTTGGCTGGCATAAGTCTTTTTAAAGTTTATATATGAAATATCTGTTTTAATGTTGTTAATGTTTTTGAAATATTTTTTGTTCATTACTTATTTCGTTTATTTATTTCCTTGTTTCCTTTCCTCACTGGGCTATTTTTCCCTGTTGGAGCCCTTGGGCTTATGGCAACTTGCTTTTCACTCTAGGGTTGAAGCTTAGCTAATAATAATAATAATAATAATAATAATAATAATGCTCTAGCTTATATACGGAAATATGCGTACTAAACAATAGAACTAAAGGAAAATCAGTTTGTTCAAAGAATATTTTCAAAGAATAATAGTGTAAAGTGAACAATAAAGATGAAATTCATATTGTTTATCAACAGACAATGCTGTATTTAAATAACCTTAACGTCAGAATGGTTCTGGTATAAAGGTGTTATTCACATTGAATCTCTACCCAACCATATCGATGCAGTTTTCTTTTCCGATTTACCATTTTTATCGTAATTTTAATAAGGTTGAGCTATAGACTTAAATTTCTTAGGCCTACATGGCTGAGGACTATGAAGCGCGTTGTAGGAGATGATGAATGGAGAAGTATTGAATTAAAAGCTCGATATATATATATATATATATATATATATATATATATATATATATATATATATATATATATATATGTATATATCTATATCTATATACATACTCATATATATACTATATATAATTATATATACATACATACATACACACACACACACACATATATAACGTGATGCCATCCCTAGGGCCAGGGGAATGGCGGTGTATATTAGGACCGAGTACCCTGCTTCTCATAAGTCCTGCTATCAATGTGGATGTCATGAGATTCAGGTAATAAAAGTTTGTGGCAGGCATAACAACTTTTATTTGTGTTCGATCTACCGGAATCCAGACATAGATGATTCTATCTTCGATTGTCTTCTTACCATTATGGCTAAGATACAAGAAGATGATAGAAAGGCTTCTTTTGTCTTTGTTGGTGATTTTAATGCTCACCATAGGGAGTGGTTAAGTTCTATCTCTCCTACCGATCGCCATGGCTTAAGAGCTTTAGACTTTGCCTCTGAATCAGGCTGTGTGCAAATCATAAATGAAGCTACTCACAGGTCTGGTAATTGCTTGGACCTCGTATACACTGACTCCCCTGGCGTTATAACTAGTAAGGTTGGTTCTCCAGTCGGGACATCTGATCATGCCTTGATTTCATTATTAGTGAAGACTGAGCAGCCTGTCCCTGATATATCATATTATTGTAAAATTTATATGAAATCCCAAGCAGACTGGAATGGGATTTTACATGATCTTTTGTGCTTGAATTGGTCACAATTATATAATAGTGTAGATCCTGTTGTCCCTTTGAATGAGAATCTAGTCAACATAATTGATAGGCGTATACCTTCTCGTGTGCTAAGGTACCGAGTGAAGGACAAACCGTGGTTCAATGATGATTGTAGACGTGCTTATTTGGAGAAACAGGAGGCCTATCATCTTTGGAAGGGTAACAGATCAGATTTGACCTGGAACAACTATACTCAGCTTCGAGCTTTTGCTCAGAGAGTTTATGCCTCAACTGAAAAGGAGTTCAATTTAACCATAAAAGAAACACTTTCTGGTACAACTCAGGAACATAAATGGTGGTCTACCCTTAAATCTGCACTCTTTGGTGTAGATGCAACAGTTCCTCCTTTACTTAAACCAGATGGCTCAGTCACTCACTGTCCAAAGGAAAAGGCAACCCTTTTGGCTGATGTTTTTGACAGTAAACAGAGTAATGAAAAACTTGAACTTCCTCATTCCTGTTTTCCTGAGGCTAAACTAACTAGTTTAGCTTTTCGATCTCGTGAGATTAAAGCTCTGTTGATGGACTCTGATGCTTATGGAGGTGTAGACCCAAATGGTATTTTTCCTTTGTTTTTTATAAAGACAGCAGATTTCTTAGCTCCAAAGTTATCTGTTATTTTGCGCAAGTTAGCAAGAAGAGGAGCTTTTAGCACTAGTTGGAGAATTGGTAATGTTACTCCTCTATGTAAATGTGTTTGTGGTAGCTCAAGTCCCACTGATTACCGCCCAATTTCCATAACTCCCATATTATCTAAAGTTTTTGAACGTCTTCTGGCAAAACGTCTTAATAGGTTTGCTGAAGGTAATCATCTACTCCCTAGTTTGCAATTTGGTTTTCGTAAAGGCCTTGGAGCATGTGATGCCCTTCTTACAATCTCCAATGCAGTACAGAAATCCCTTGATTGTGGTCGGGAAGTTCGTATGATTGGCCTTGATTTTAGTGCTGCCTTTGACCGTGTTAATCATGAGGCCCTTGTTTTCAAACTGAAACAGTTGGGAGTGGGTGGGTCGTTTCTTAGCATTATTATTGATTTTTTAAGTAATAGATCTCAAAGAGTTGTTGTTGATGGGCACTATAGTGATTATAGGAATGTGATATCCGGTGTTCCACAGGGTAGTGTTCTTGGCCCATTACTTTTCATACTATATACACATGACATGTGGTTTGGCCTAGAAAACAAGCTTGTTGCATATGCAGATGATGCTACTCTCTTTGCATCAATTCCATCCCCTGAATGTAGATCTAGGGTTGGTGAATCCCTTAATAGAGATTTAGCTAGAATTAGTGCATGGTGCAAATTATGGGGTATGAAGTTGAATCCTAACAAAACTCAAAGTATGATTGTAAGTAGGTCAAGGACGATGGCTCCTCAACATCCGGATCTCAGTATTGATAATGTTTCTTTAAATATGTATGACTCTTTCAAAATTTTAGGTGTGATTCTCGACAGTAAATTTACTTTTGAGAAACATATAAGGTCTGTGTCTTCTTCAATTTCACAAAAAAATAGGCTTATTGAGAAAGTCTTTCAAGATTTTCGGTGATCAATATATTCTGAAGAAGTGTTTTAATTCTTTCATTCTACCTTGTTTTGAGTATTGTTCTCCTGTCTGGTCTTCAGCTGCTGATTCTCATCTTAATTTGTTGGACAGAAACTTACGGTCTATTAAATTTCTTATTCCTGATCTAGATATTAATCTCTGGCACCGTCGTTCAATTAGTTTATTATGCATGTTGCATAAGATTTTTCATAACTCTGACCATCCTTTACATTCAGATCTCCCTGGACAATTCTATCCTGTTCGTAATACTAGGCAGGCAGTTAATTCTAATAGCCAGGCCTTCTCCATCACGAGGCTCAATACTACGCA
>NC_090746.1:104269946-104272446 GCF_036898095.1 Palaemon carinicauda | reverse complement strand
GTGTAGGTGAAGGAAAAAGGAACCGTAACCAGAGAGAAGGATCCAATGTAGTGCTGTCTGGCCAGTCAAAACACCCCATAACTCTCTAGCGATAGTATCTCAACGGGTGGCTAGTACCCCGGCCAACCTAAATTGAATAAAATAGAATATGACCTTATAATAACAGTATTTTCAAGTTCTAAATTATTTAAAGCTACAGGGCTTTACATTGACATTACCCTGTCAAGGTTAGTTTGTCCTCAAAGAAATAATGTTTTATGATTCCGTTCCTGGAGGTATCATGTTAACTGTATTATGAAAAATATTGCACCACTCATAACATGATTTTATCTTACGTGAGAAATGCAAAAACCTTTGAGAGAGAGAGAGAGGAGAGAGAGAGAGAGGAGAGAGAGAAGAGAGGAGAGAGAGAGAGAGAGAGAGAGAGAGAGAGAGATTTTGTACATTTAACAGGTTCAAATAATATAATTTTCATCCAGTATATAGCAACTTTCTTACATTTAACTACGTTTTTAATATAATTTTCCTAATATCTCACATTTAGTTGCATATTGAATAACATAATTCTTCCTCTAAGAAATCTATAACGTTTGTCATTAAAATTCACTTCGATTGATATCATATATATATATATATATATATATATATATATATTATATATATATATATATATATATATATATTATATTGTTTTTTTTTTCATAAACTGGATCTTTGCCTTCTTACTCCACCAACCTTTTACACCAAAGTGCGACACAAATACTTTTATTATTATTATTATTATTATTATTATTATTATTATTATTATTATTATTATTATTATTATTATTATTATTTTATGTAACACATCTCCAACTTGTGTCTCACAGCTGTATTTACCCAAAGCTAATTTTACCCAGCAAAATCTCTAACCTCCCTTATTAAAATTTATCTCGGAAAATTTTCTTACTTGCTTATCATCTTATAAAATTTAATCACCAACTTCTTACACCAAAAAGCGACTGAAAAACTCTTCTTTTGATGTGACACACCTCTAACTTGTGACCATCAGCATCCCTGTCTTGTAGGTGGCCTCTTCTCTCTCTCTCTCTCTCTCTCTCTCCTCTCTCTCCTCTCTCTCTCTCTCTCTCTCTCAACGAGCTTTCAGAATCAGTTTTACTTTATATTCACTATTAACCTATAATTGACTTAGGAAGAACTGTGTCCGTTACTGATAAAGGAAAATTGTTATATATATATATATATATATATATATATATATATATATATATATACAGTGTATATTTAATATACATACAGTGTATATTTAATATACATACAGTGTATATTTAATATACTTATTGGATTCTTTGAACTTATATTAAAAGAAGAGACAGCTTTACTGACTAGTATAACATTTACTAAGGAAATGTTGATAAGGTTTATTTAATAACTGATTTCCTCTCTGGAACGCTCTTATTAGCAAACCCAAATTCGCTGTTGGATGACCGCAACACTATAAAGCGTTGGCGAAGGCAGAAATGTGACCATTTTCTTTTCCATTATTCTATTTGTCTATCGTGATTACGCTGATTATAAGAACATCAAATTACACCATAGTAGTGCATCTCCTGGCATATAACTATTACTCCTTAAATTAATTAAATGTGTAATTAATAATGATATTCTCCTTTCAAGGAAAATTCCATTTGGCAGCGCTATGTCCCAAACTCGTCCCACCAACGTTAACTTATGCTAATGATTGTTACCCTTGGTCACTTGTACAGAGATATGACTTGATTATACATGTGTTCTGATGAAGAAAGGAAAATACTTAACACTTGTATGAGTAAACTCAGGTGTGCTTCCGATAGCATATGAAAAAATTCACATAATTTTCTGATAAAAAACATTCATTCCTAATAAGGAAACGATCGTTGGACAACTTACCAACTACCAATTTAGCCTCTACCTTACTAGCATATTTGTGGACTCACGTGGTTGTCAAATAACAGACTATGATAATGGGGACAAGTTACCTCTGATGCCATCTATTGGCGGTAAAGTAAAACTCGTTAGGGTGTAAGGGAGGGGTTGATAAGGGGGTGGGGGGGGTGATTCTGTATTATTATGCCTTTCGGAGTGTAAGAATATTGTTATTCTAAGTAATTTATACGAACCACACATGCCATACCCTGAAACATATTGATTATAATTTTCGTTTAGTATAAAAGTAATTGAAAATTAGATAAAATAAGTGTGTAAATTATTTGATTGTCGCAACGATTTCTGTACATGTGGCACTAACAAGTAGACCCCACCCTCCTCCCCCCAATTTCAATTGTACGGTCAACTGTTTGCTGAGGAAATATTTCTGTATGATTTATTGTGAAATCTGTAATTTCCCAGGCATTAATTTGCAAAGAGTGTCAAGTTTACCGTGCGTCTGTTTTATAGCAATTTTGTGCCCAAATAGCAACAGAAATGAAGTAATAGAAATTGAAATGAGTGATAACCGGGG
>NC_090746.1:104252509-104257509 GCF_036898095.1 Palaemon carinicauda | reverse complement strand
GATCTTTAGGGAATTTCTAGATGTCTAAATTATTATAATTTTCAGCCCTTATATATATATGATGAAAAGGGAGTAAATTAATAATAGCAAAATGTATGTAAGTAGTCAGCGTACCTCAAGATTACTGTAGCTTAGAAAGATCATACAGTCCAAATCCGATGTATATCCATTTTCTAGGAGAAGGACACTCCAAAATCAAACCATTGTTCTCTAAGTCTTGGGTAGTGTAATAGCCTCTGTTTCACTATCTTGGCTTAGAGTTCTCTTGCTTGAGGATACACTTGGGCAAACTATTCTATCTTATTTCTTTTCCGCTTGTTTTGTTAAAGTTTATATAGTTTATAAAGGAAATATTTATTTTAATGCTACTGTTCTTAAAATATTTTATTTTTCCTTCTTGCCTTTCCTCACTGGGCTATTTTCCCTGTTGGAGTCCTTAGGCTTATAGCATCCTGCTTTTCCAACTACGGCTGTAGGTTAGCAAGTAATAAAAATAATTATGAGACTTTAGATAACAGGACCACGTTTTCCATGCCCTTCTCCAACCATGGTTACACATTTAAAACTTTTAGTCTCCCTTCTCGGAGTTAATTTTAACTATATTTTTTATACCTATCAGATACACTCTTAAGCTTAAATATTATGCCAGCAAATAGTTCCTGTGTCAAAGCAAATTTACATAATTTACGTTTTCCTGTTCTCATTTACAAGTTAAAGTCCCTATTAGTAGTCAATTGAAAAGGAGCGAACAAAAGAGAGAAGGAATAAACCCATCTATTTTCTCTCTGTGTATCTCGAGAGAGGCAGGCTCACCTGAGCGATCACTAATGTGGTTCCATTGCTAATGTCATTTGCAATTTCAAGAGGCGCCTTCAAACTCATTTCCGTAATAGGATTCCCTTTGGGAATCAAAGGCTTTTCAGATACACACTGTTTCACAATCGGATGTAGCTCCTAAAGAGACCTTCTTCCTTCTCTTTCCAATCGAGGGATGTGTGTGTTTGTGAGTGTGGAAAATGCTCTTCTTAGGCTATGTTGCGGTGGTCTGTTGGTAACGTCCTTGCCTGGTGGTCGCCAGACTGCGTTTCGAGTCCCTCTCAAACTCGTTGGGTCCTTTGTTCGCTGCAACCTCACCAATCTTGCGAGCTCAGGATGGGTGGCGGTTGTTAGGGGAGCCTATTGATCTATCTACTGATTCATCAGTGGCCATTGTCTGGCCCTCCTTGGTCCTAGCTTGGGAACAGAAGCGTAGAAAACTACAGTGTTTCACAACCGGAAAGGGTTCTGGAAGGGACCTTCTTCATTCGCTCCCAATCAAGAGATGTGTGTGTTTGTGTGTCCGTGGATATTGCGTGCAATAAATTCCTCTTTCTTACGATATAACACTAAAGTGATTGGGTCATACCTTTGTTTTTATGGAAAAGAAAACAAGTTTGATGATATGTTGGAAAGGGGTTAATCAACCGTTGAAATACATAAACATACTTTGATTTTCTTTCACAATTTTCAGACTGGTTTGAATATAATTTACGAATACAATACGACAAAATTGTGTGTGTGTATATATATATATATATATATATATATATATATATATATATATATATATATATATATATATATATATATATATATTATATATATATATATATATATATATATATATATATATATATATATATAATTTTCAGGTGTATAGTATTACGTAGATACACTTGAATTGTTTTTACCTTTCAAATTGCATTCATATAATGCGTAATCCATTTAGTGTTCCGATGTGCTGGGTAAAGCCAAGATTAAGAACGCACCTAAAGGTCAAAGATCAGAACAAACTCTAACATTGGACATACCTTACGAATTGGCGTAATCGGATCTTAGATTTGGCATACGTAACCCATTCATGATAACATTGAAAGTAAAGTGAAGATTAAGGTTGATATCATATTCAGGGAGGTTAAAGGTCAAATACAAATGATTAACTTTACATAGGCTTTATAGAATGAGAGAGAGAGAGAGAGAGAGAGAGAGAGAGAGAGAGAGAGAGAGAGAGAGAGAGAGAGAGAGAGAGAGAGACATTAATGCCTGAGGAACAACGGTTTGTCCCCAATTAACCGTGAGTTTAATACTCCTGACCACACAATGTTAAAGCATCTAACTTTATAAAGTAATATATCTACGCATAAAGTGTTTACAAAGAGCTCTAATAATACATTGCTAGTACCTCTTAACAGCCCAAGATTAATGCCTGTAACTGCACGATATTGATTTCTTTAACTCCATGATTTAATGCACTTAACTGCAAGATGTTACTTACTAATTCTTGAAATTGATATCTCTAACCAGAAGAATTTACCGCATTCAACTGCTGTTTATCAATGTATTTACTTGCAAGAACTTAATATCTCTTACTGCACAAAGTTAATGGGTTCCACTGATTAAAGTTAAAGTCTTTAACTGCAAATCAACTGCGTTATTTCTGTCTGGAACATCCGACTTTCATTACGGCGAGAGGAAACTCATTAAGCCAGAAATCTTTGGATGTAGGAACAATTTCTTTGCTCCATGGGAAATTTTTCAATCTGTTTACCTATTTCCCCAAGCATTCGTCTGATCAGCAATTTATCGGAGATAATCATAATTCACGTTTAAGTCTCCTGTTGAACATGCTATTTTTTTTTTTTTATCATGAAGTTGTTTTTCGTATCAAAATGTTAATTTATTCATTCTCGGGTATTCAAATTTTCCTTGTGTTTTCAAGAAAAGAATATGATGATCTGATGACGTATTTTGTGTATTATTAAAAGAGGACATATTCATAACTCAAGTTTACATCTCCTGTTAAACATCCCATTTGTTTTTGTTTAATCATGAAGTGTTTTTCGTATCAAATGTAGATTTCTTTATATCATTCTCGGCTACTAAAATTGTTCATTTTTTTTTTTTTCAAAAAAACGAATATGAAGATCTGATGACGCATTTTGTGTATTATTAAACGAAGACATAATCATAATTCACGTTTACATCTCCTGTTGAACTTGAAATCTTTTTATTGTTTAATCATAAAGATATATTTCGCATTAAATGTTAATTTCTTTATATTATTCTCAGGAACTAAAATTGTTCCTTTTTTCAATAAACGAATATGATAATTTGATGGCGTATTTTGGATACTATTAAAAGATGCAACAAGGCACTTTGACCATTAATACATTGGAATTGATTAATTTTCTATCATTACAAAGTAAATTAAACACTAGGAAAACTCTTTAGCTATTAGCTTAATCTTAACTTAGAGAGATATACAGTGATATATGAGTGTTAATTAATTACTTAATTGTCATTTTCAATGTAAATAAAAATCTAAAACTCTAATTTTTGAAATTAAAACCACACCAAGCGCAGAAAAGAAGTTTCTGTACTGTCATGATAAATAATTAAGATTCGGAATAAGGGGAAAACTATAAAAATATTGACATTATATTGAAATACAAAATAACTATATTAAAGAAAAAAAAGATATTAACAAAACAAGATATTAACAAGACTCCCATGCAAATACAAAAAAAAGGGCTGTGCATTCAAGGAAATAGCCTAGGGGCAGAGCATAAAAAAAAAACATATCTTAAAAAGGATAATAATTTGAGATGAAAGGAGACTTGATAATAATAAAGAGGATTCTGTAATAGAATTATGAATAGCAAAAGGCGAAATGGACAAGAAGGGTAATCGGTGTAAAATTGAAGAATGGCTAATAAGGAGAAAGGGGAGATGAATAAGAAGGAAAAAGGGATAAAGCGGACATATAAAAAGCAATTTGGGAAAAATGCTTCGTGTAAAGAGAAATGAGCGATGTCTGAAAGGAAAAAAAATGTCTTTTTATAGTTTATATATGAAATATCTGTTTTAATGTTGTTAATGTTTTTGAAATATTTGATTTTAGTTGTTCATTACTTCTTATATCGTTTATTTTATTTATTTCGTTATTTGCTTTCCTCACTGGGCAATTTTTCCCTGTTGGTGCGTATGGCCTTATAGCATCTTGCTTTGTAGCTTGGCTATTAATAATAATAATGATAATGATAATAATAATAATAATAATAATAATAATAATAATAATAATAATAATAATGGTTATGGAAACTGACTTGTAATTGCATAAGAGACAGACATAAAATGTCTCATTTTCGAGGATATAGGGAAGATAGCAGATGTGCAATACTCTTTTAACTTATATGGATTCAAATAACTGTCGGTTTTTTTCGAAGGAAGGAATTAAAAAATGGTCTATCTGCTGAGTCATCAGTGACCATTGCCTGACCCTCCCTAGCTTGGGTGGAGAGGTGGCTTGGGCGCTGATCATTTGTAATGGTCAGTGTGTAGAGCATTGTGCTGCTCGCTTGGGTAATGTCACTGTCCCTTGCCTCTGCCATTCATGAGCGGCCTTTAAACCTTTAAACAACTGCCCCCCCCCCAAAAAAAAAAAAGAGAAAAGAAATATTAATTAGGACAATGTATTCAAGCTTTCCCACTTCAATAACGAAAAGAAATTATGATAGTTAACAAAGAAAAAGATTTATACAATTTAAAAAAAAAGTTAAAAAAAAGACAAGAGAAAACAAATGATAACAAGGGAATATTTTCAAGCTTTCTCACTTCAATAACCGAAAGAAATAATACTAGTTAACATGATAAAGAAAAAGCTATATCGAATCAGCATTAAAACTGAAGAAAGGAAGCTCTGATTCAATGATAACTTTAGGTCCTTTGAAAGCAAAGACACTCTTGATTCGAATCTGAATGAACCAGATGATTGAATATTCGTGGATCAATACCTAATCTCTAGACAAGCGTTTTATCGGAAAATAGGGATTATCTCGTAGGTTCGTGTTTGCCCTTTCCAGCTTATTCAAATAAGGAAGCAAATCTCAATTGTGTGATGCAAGAGATGTGTATATCTTTTGTCTTCAGTTATATAGTAATTCATTCTGTCCAGATGCAAT
>NC_090746.1:104245009-104247509 GCF_036898095.1 Palaemon carinicauda | reverse complement strand
GAGAGGAAAGGAAGGTTTTCAGTGGGAGAAGAAAGAAGCAGTTTTAAGTGTAAGTACTTATTGCTGCTTGCAAAGGTCAATTAGATTTCGCAACATGTTGCGAGCTTGCTCAGCCCAAGGGCCAGCACTGATTAAGCCCCTGGCTGGCCATGGGCGGCGTCAAAGGATTTTACTTATAGAAATGCCTGCTTTAGGCAGGCAAGGTCAAGAGACCAAGTGTTTAGGCCTGTTTAGGGCCAAAGTGAAGAGATTAAGCTCAAAGGTGAAAGATTAAAAAGAGTTTAGTCCCAGTGAGTTAGATAGACTGGGAGAGGAGGGAAGGGTTCTCATTCTAATAGTCAGGCTTTCTCCATCATGAGGCTCAATACCAAGGTATATACCTTGCTCAATACTACACAGTACTCTGGAAGTTTATTCCAGCTGTGATCAAGTTGCGGAATGATCTTCCTAATCGGGTGGTTCAATCAGTAGGACGTAAAGAGTTCAAACTTGCAGAAAAATGTTTGTAACTTTTTAAATTTTTTTATATGAAATATCTATTTTAATGTTGTTACTGTTTTTTTAATATTTTATTTTAATAGTTCATTACTTATTTCGTTTATTTATTTCCTTATTTCCTTTCCTCACTGGGTTATTTTTCCCTGTTGGAGCCCTTGGGCTTATGGCATCTTGCTTTTCACACTACGGTTGTAGCTTAGCTAATAATAATAATAATAATAATAATAATAATAATAATAATAATGATGCCTTAGTTGATATACGGAAATGTGCGTACTAAAGAATAGAACTAAACGAAAATCAGTTTGTTCAAAGAATATTTTCAGACAATAATAGTGTAAAGTGAACAATAAAGATGAAATTCATATCGTTTATCAACTGACAATGCTGTATTTAAATAACCTTAACATCAGAATGGTTCTAGTATGAAGGTGTTATGCATAATGAATCTCTACCCAACCATATTGATGCAGTTTTCTTTTCCGATTCATCATTTTGATAGTAATTTTAGTACGGTAGAGCTATAGACCTAAATTTCTTGGGCCTACATGGCTGAGGACTATGTAGCGCGTTTTAGGAGATGATGAATGGAGAGGTATTGGATTAAAAGCTCAATATGTATATATATATATATATATATATATATGTATATATATATATATATATATATATATGTATATATATATATATATATATATATATATATATATATATATATATATATATATAATAAATTTTGCACATTTTTACGTGTTTTTCATATTCAAATAAGCCATATATATTTTTGATATATTAATGTCTGGATTCTCTTAACGACCTCGGGATCAAAGCCCCAGGCGAAATCTCACAAAGACAAGAGCTTGGCTCCGGCCGGGAATCGAACCCTGGTCGGCAAGCTTATATAGACAGCGACTAACCCATTCGGCCACGAAGGAAGATGTTCCTTCGTGGCCGAATGGGTTAGTCACTGTCTATATAAGCTTGCCGACCAGGGTTCGATTCCCGGCCGGAGCCAAGCTCTTGTCTTTGTGAGATTTCGCCTGGGGCTTTGATCCCGAGGTCGTTAAGAGAATCCAGACATTAATATATCAAAAATATATATGGCTTATTTGGATATATATATATATATACTCACATATATATACTATATATAAGTATATATACCTACATGTATATACATACATACATACATACATACACACACACATATATATATATATATATATATATATATATATATATATATGCGCTAATGGAATCTCTTCAAAGACGGAATAGATGAATTATATGTTAGAACACTTGAAGACATCTATACGGATAGTACAGCTATTCTAAACCTACATAAAGATAGTTAGATAATTTCGATTGAGAAAGGCGTTAGACAGGGAGACTCCATCTCTCCGAAATTATTCACATAATGATTTACATTCTTCAAATAGAAATATAATTCTAGCTCTGTTCAAATGAAATAAAAGCGAACTTCCTATCACGCTAGCAGAGGCATTAAAAGAAGACAAAACCTTAGTGGTACAGTTGGCTTCATTAATTCCCGCACATTTCACGGGCAGCGATGGAGCCGTCTACCAGCTGTACATTGGAGCAGGCAAAGTTGCTATTAGCAAAAGAGAAATTGTTCGCAAAGCTGCCTTTAAAATAAAGTCGCTGAACCTATACACACGTGATCAGAAGCGTTTCTATTAATTTTACAAAGTGCTGTATAGAAAAATATTGATATTTGTTTAATGGGATTATTAATATTTTTATTACTAGCTAAGCTACAACCCTAGTTTGAAAAGCAAGATGCTACAAGCCCTAGGGCTCCAACATGGAAAATAGCCCAGATAAGCAAGTAAATAAACGATGAAAAAATAATTAACAATAAATTATTCTAAAAACAGCAACAACATCAAAACAGATGTCATATATCAACTATAAAAAGACTTATGTCAGCCTGATCAACATAAAAGCATTTGCTGCAAGTATGAACTTACGAAGTTCTACT
>NC_090746.1:104235009-104240009 GCF_036898095.1 Palaemon carinicauda | reverse complement strand
GAAATAAATAACTATAAGAGAAGTAATGAACAATTAAAATAGAATATGTTAAGAACAGTAACTAAATTAAAGTACTATTCGGAAGTCCTTGTTTTATAAAACGACAATGCTAGAATTACAAACTAAACATTTTTACCGCAGTCTGTTAGAGTAAAACCTATGATGTATGTGAAAGGGATTTTACATGGAAATATTAAATTTCGTTACATGTTGTATAATGTACCGAGCAAACCTACAACATCTGCCTATTGTATTGAAAAAAAAAAGGCTTCTGTATTCGTCGACCACCAACTAAATAAAATGAAATGAAAAGGACAAAAACATGTAGCCTATCCGGAAAAAGAGTAGCGCACAGTATCTGCCCTATATAATAAAGAGCAAGTTTCGGGCTATATATGTATATATATATATATATATATATATATATATATATATATATATATATATATATATACCTAAATGCACACACCCACACACACACACATATATATATATATATGTGTGTGTGTGTGTGTATGTGTGTATTTTATATACATATATACATATATATATATATATATATATATATATATATATAATATAGATAGATAGATAGATAAATAACTAAATAAATATACTGTATATATATATATATATATATATATATATATATATATCCGCTGCCGCTCAGCTCTCCCCTGCCCTCGGATAAGGCCTAAAACATAACCTCCTTACAACTTCGTTGGTGGAGGTATCTATAGGGGCACTAAGTAGAACGCAGACATCCGCTGCGGTAGCTTAATTGTCGAGCTTTTGCTCTACCTTGACCTTGACCTATGGCTGATTACGTGAATTGGACATTTTGCTTGACTGTGACCTTGACCTTGACCTCCCAAAATTTAATCCTTTCCAGCTATTTACATAAAAGTTAATCCTTGTAAGTTTCATTACTCTACGATTAAAATAGTGGCCTGGAAGCTGTTCGCAAACAAGCACACACATACAAACAAAGACACAAACAGGGGGTAAACCATAACCTCCTTCCAACTTCGTTTGCAGAGGTAACTAGACGTTTCATCTATCACATGGAACGCTCTCTGTTCCATAGCCTGGATTACACGGCTTTTTAAACACTAATTAATTGAATCAAACGAGTTGAGTAAACCCGCCTATAATAGAACCTTTTGATGTGATAGTGGAAAATGAATATCAACGTTTAAAAGGAAATTCAATGTTGTGAATTGTGGCAAGTCAGTAAAGATGGGCTAGACATGACTACATTATTGACGCGGCATCACAATCTTATATACAGACGGTTGAGGATAACAATGGCATAAATACTCCAACAACATGAAACATGCAATGGCAAGCTTAAACAGGTTTTTCTAACATCAGAGAGAGAGAGAGAGAGAGAGAGAGAGAGAGAGAGAGAGAGATCTTGCTTGAGGGTACACTCGGGCACACTATTTTATCTTGTTTCTCTTCTTGTTATTTTGAAGTTTTTATCCCCTTGTTATTTTCAAGTTTTTATAGTTTAAATATGAAAGATTTATTTTAATATTATTATTGTTCTTAAATTATTCCATCTAATTTTCTTCCTCTTATTTTGCCAAAAATTTATAGTTTATATGAGAAATATTTATTTTAATGTTGTTACAGCTCTTAAAACATTTTATTTTTCCTTGTTTCCTTTCCTTACTGGGCTATTTTCCCTGTTTGGGGCGTCTGGGCTTATAGCATCCTGCTTTTCCAACTAGGGTTGTAGCGTAACAACTAATAATAATAATAATAATAATAATAATAATAATAATAATAATAATAATAATAATAATAATAATAATATCAGTATCCAATCAAAAGTCAATATAAGGTGTTCCCTCATTCCTCATATGTAATCTCTCACAATAACCTTAGCATCTGGTAAGTTTCTATTTATACATTCGGTTTCTTTATATTTTATGAATACAAAAAATCTTAAATCTTATTCCAATGTGATAGGAAAAATAAAAGATAAAATAGAACCAGCTGTTATTTTTTTCTAAGAGAAAGGGTTTTTTTTCATCGGTTTCCAATAAAAATCTCGTAACTGGTTGTATCGCTTGAAAACGACGTTGAGTTTGTTGGATAATGTTGTTAAGACTCGATTTGTATCTGTCCAGTTCCACAAATTGTCAGTTTATAGGTTTAAGATTTGTTTTATATATATATATATATATATATATATATATATGTGTGTGTGTGTGTGTGTGTGTGTATATATATATATATATATATATATATATATATAAATATATATATATATATATATATATATATATATAATTTTACATGACTAACCCTATTGCAGCCTTGCTTCTGGGTGCAAAACACACAAACAGTTTTATATATATAAATATATATATATATATATATATATATATATATATATATATATATATATATATATATATATATATTGTTACTAGCTAAACTACAAACTTAGTTAGAAAAGATATACGCTTTAAGCCCAAAGGCTCCAACACGGAAAATATACCTGCGAGGAAAGGAAATAAGGAAACTGATAGTATATTATGCCTGCATGTACCCTCTAGCAAGAGAATTCTAACCCAAGACCTTAGAATGCCATGGTACAGAGGCTTTCAAATTATATTTAACAAGGTAATTACAAATTTTATTGATGTTATTGTTCTTAAGATATGTTATTTGAATTGCCCATTACTTCTCTTGTAGTTTATATATTTCTTTATTTCCTCCCTCGCTGGGGTATTTTTCCCCGTTGGAACCCTTGGGCTTACAGCATCATGCATTTTCAACTAGGGTTATAGCTTAGCCACCCGTTGAGATACTATCGTTTTAGAGTTATTGGGTCCTTTGACTGGCCAGACAGTACTACATGGGATCCTTCTCTGTGGTTACGGTTCATTTTCCCTTTGCCTACACATACACCGAATAGTCTGACCTATTCTTTCCATGTTCTCCATTCTCCTCATACACTTGACACCACTGAGATTACCAAACAATTCTTCTTCACTCAAGAGGTTACCTACAGCACCATAATTGTTCAGTGGCTACTTTCCTTTTGGTAAGCGTAGAAGTGACTGTTAAGCTATGGTAAGCAGCTCTTCAAGGAAAATGAAACTCCAAAATCAAAGCATTACTGTGTTGTTGAACTCTGAAGTATACAGGTTGCAGATGTTAAAAGCACAATCAACTGCCAATGCGCCTTACAATAAGTGGGTATATATTCTAGGAAATTTAACCCTTCCAGTCTTCCGTTGTGAAGGAAAATTATAAAAAATTTCCTATAATTTTTCGTTGAAAACATACATCGCGTATTATCAGGTACCTAGAAAAGCTACACATTAACAATGCAAAAGTAATACTGAGTTGCATACGCTGTACGAAAAATCGTAAACTATCAAAGACCCCAGGCAACTGAAGTTTCTTCCTTTGTGCCAACGAACTCAAACAAAAATGGTAAACTGAACACACAAAGTTATGACTCACTCGGTAAGGGAACCAAACTTTACTTCTCAGAAGATCGTTTGTAAAATCACGAGATTTAAGAAGGTAACAGAGTTTACTGTAAAAGAGAGAGAGAGAGAGAGAGAGAGAGAGAGAGAGAGAGAGAGAGAGAGAGAGTGGAATGGAATGGAAAGAACATTATAAAAATTATAGATTTTCGTTTCCTAAGTTTACTCTAACATCCTGAGAGTAGGTGTGTGTGTATGAGAGAGAGAGAGAGAGAGAGAGAGAGAGAGAGAGAGAGAGAGAGAGAGAGAGAGAGAGAGAGAGAGAGAGAGAGAGAGTACTTGTCATCACGAATATAGACATATTGAAAACCATAATAATGAAGTGTGTGATTGTTTTCCATTTTAAGCATGATGCCGAATGACACAACTACAGAACAAAATAAGGAATTTTTAGATGACACAGCTTAACTGCACACACACACACACACACACACACACACACACACACACTAACAGAGAGAGAGAGAGAGAGAGAGAGAGAGAGAGAGAGAGAGAGAGAGAGAGAGAGAGAGAGAGAGAGCTAGTCTATGGATTCTATTATATAATCTATTACGATTAACGCTTCTTTAGTCATCTGGGATTATCCAATTTAACTTGATATCATGATATAATAAAATGTGTTTCTAATAGTAGTTTATGATTATAAAAAATATTTGAAATATTGATTTTTGATCCAAATGCTTAAATCTATTCTAACTATTGAGATGGGGAACAATTGGTTTTACAAAGAATGTAACCAATAATTTACTAAGCCAAACTAGACATTTAATGTGACAATACATCACATGGCATCAAACTGAATATTTGTTATATTCTTATATTTAATAGCTGAAGTATGTTTGAATAATTTAGATATGTTTAATGGAAAAGAAAGAAGTATATTGTCTGTTCACGATATTGCAAAACAGTATCTCAGAATAAGGAACTTGTATATTTTGTACAGGTCTGAATAAATTCTCTCTCCCTCTCTTCCAAAACATAACATGACTGAATAAGGTTCCTGTAGATTTTGTACAGTTCTAAATAAAGACTCTCCTTCTCTTCGAAAACATTGCGTTTCTAAATAAGGGACTTGTAAACTGTGCACGGTTATGAATAAAGTCTCTCTCTCTCTCTTCCAAAACATAGCATCTTTGAAAGGAACGTGTAGATTTAATTAAATTCTAAATAAAGTCTCTCTCCCTCTCTTCCAAAACATAACATGACTGAATAAGGATCCTGTGGATTTTGCACAGTTCTAAATAAAGTCTCTCTCTCTCTCTCTCTCTCTCTCTCTCTCTCTCTCTCTCTCTCTCTCTCTCTCTCTCTCTCTCTCTCTTCCAAAACATAGCATATCTAAATAAGGAACTTGTAGACTGTGCACGGTTTTAGATAAAGTCTCTGTCCCTCTCTTCCAAAACATAGCATCTCTAAATAAGGAATTTGTATATTTTGTACAGTTCTAAATAAAGTCTCTCACCCTCTCTTCCAAAACAAAGCGTCTCTAAA
>NC_090746.1:104225009-104227509 GCF_036898095.1 Palaemon carinicauda | reverse complement strand
AAATTTTGGGAAAATATTGAAAAACTTCAATAGATTATATAATCGTTGTTATTTCGTTGTAGCTTTGACAAAATCGAACCAACGGTCAATAATTGATTAAGATCTAATTGCAAATGAATGTCTAGATGTTACTAAATATAAAATGTTTTAGTACAGTAGTAACATGTTTGCCTTGCATTCGCATGGCGGCAGATCGAACCCAGGCCAGGACCATGAGTGTAAACTGTTTACTGGGGAGGCCACTGTTGTACTTGGGCACCACAGTAGCGGACGTTCTGGCGATCATCTATTCTGATGAAACTGGAACTGGAACCAGACACCTTTAACTTTTAAAGTTACTGTAACTACTTTTGGACCACCCTGTATATCCACAACTGATCTCTCTCTCTCTCTCTCTCTCTCTCTCTCTCTCTCTGCTTCTGTATTTGTTCTTGCCAAGTGATAACATGATAACTCTGAATGTAATAATTCTTAAAAAGTGTAGAATATATACCCATAATTGTAAATGGTTACAAACAGACAATAAAAAAAAGACACAATATGATGCTGTTGTGAACATTAAGATCATTATTATTATTATTATTATTATTATTATTATTATTATTATTATTATTATTATTATCACTTGCTTAGCTACAACTCTAGTTGGAAATGCAAGATGCTATAAGCCCAAGGACTACAACAGGGAAAATAGCTCAGTGAGGAAAGGAAATAAAGAAAAATAAAATATTTTAAGAAGAGCAACAAGATTAAAATAAATATCTCCTATATAAACTATAAAAACTTTAACAAACCAAGAGGAAGAGAAACAAGATAGAACAGTTCACCCAAGTGTACCCTCAAGCAAGAGAACTCAAACCCAAAAGACAGTGGAAGACCATGGTACAGAGGCTATGGCACTACCCAATATTAGAGAACAATGGTTTGATTTTGGAGTCTCCTCCTAAAAGAGCTGCTTACCAAAGCTGAAGAGTGTCTTTTACCCTTTGCTTACCAAAGCTAAAGAGTCTCTTCTACTCTTACAAAGAGAAAAGTTGCCACTGAACAAATACAGTGATGTAAGAAGAATTGTTTGATAATCTCAATGTTGTCAGGTGTATGAGGACAGGAGAGAATGTGTAAAGAGTAGGACAGACTATTCAGCGTGTGTGTGTGTGTGCGTGCACGCAAAGGGAAAAGGAACCGTAACCAGAGAGAAGGATCCAATGTAGTATTGTCTGGCCAGTCAAAAGACCCCATAACTCTCTCGCGGTAGTATCTCAACGGGTGGCTAGTGCCCTGGCCAACTTATATTGAATAAGATAGAATATGACCTTATAATAACAGTATTCTCAAGTTCTAAATTTATTTAAAGCTCCAGGGTTTTACATAGATATTACCCAGTCAAGGTTACCTTTTCTCAAAGAAATAATGTTTTATGATTCCGTTCCTGGAGGTATCAAGTTAAATGTGTTATGAAAAATATTGCACCACTCATAACATGATTTTATCTTGGAGAGAGAGAGAGAGAGAGAGACGGAGTTTTGTACATTCAACAGGTTCAAATAATATAATTATCATCCAATAAACATCAACCTTCTTACATTTAACTACGTTTTTAATGATATCATTTTCCTTCAACAAACTTCTTACTTCTTACATATAACTACGTTTTAAATAATATAATTTTCCTAATTCCTCACATTCAGTTGTATGTTAAATAACATAATTCTCTTCTAAGAAACCTATAACACTTGTCATTAAACTTCATTTCGATTGATATCACACACACACATTATATATATATTATATATATATACATACACATGTATATATATATATATATATTATATATATATATATATATATATATATATATATATATGTATGTATATAAATATATATACATATATATTTTTGTTTTTTTCAGAAACCGGATCTTTACCTTCTTACTCCACCAACTTTTTACACCAAAATGCGACACAAATACTTTTATTATTATTATTATTATTATTATTATTATTATTATATTTATTATTATTATTATTATTATTATTATTATTATGTTATGTAACACATCTCCAACTTGTGTCTCATAGCTGTATTTACCCAAAGCTAATTTTACCCAGCAAAATCTCTAACTTCCCTTATTAAACTTTATCGTGGAAAATTTTCTTACTTATCGTCATGTTAAAAAATTTAATCATCAACTTCTTACACCAAAAAGCGACTGAAAAACTCTTCTTTTGTTGTAACACACCTCTAACTTGTGATCATCAGCATCCTTGTCTTGTAGGTGGCCTCTCTCTCTCTCTCTCTCTCTCTCTCTCTCTCTCTCTCTCTCTCTCTCTCTCTCTCTCTCTCTCTCTCTCTCTCTCAGCTTTCAGAATCAGTTTTACTTTATATTCACGATTAACCTATAATTGACTTAGGAAGAATCGTGTCCGTTACTGGTAAAGGAAAATTGTTATATATATAGTGTATATTTAATATACTTATAGGATTCTTTTAACCTATATTA
>NC_090746.1:104200009-104215009 GCF_036898095.1 Palaemon carinicauda | reverse complement strand
ACGAACTTTCCCTGCTATTAATGGTTAAAGGTGTCTGGATTCACTTCCAGTTTCATCACAATAGATGATCATCAGAACGTCAGCCGGGCAAGCCCAACTCCCCACTCTGGTGGCTAACCACTGTAGTGGCCTTCCCAGTAAACGGCTTAAACTCACGGTCCCGGGCGAGGATCGATCTGCTGCCATGAGAACGTTAGGCAAACACGTCACCAGTATACTGCTTCCTTTTCGTGGACCTAAAAAGCAGTCGCTCTACTGTGGCTCTTCTCTCCCTTTTATTGACCAATCACATTCACAATAAACTTTTACAAATACTCTAATCAATGTCACTTTAACTTTAAATCTCCCCCTCTTCATCAATACAATATTTTCACTTTCATGTGTTATCCCACTATTGGCCTGAAAACACAAGAGCCTGTGTTTTAACCATTTATTGGGGGTAATAATAATAATAAAAAAAAAAAAAAAAAAAAAGACTGGAGACGTATGGAAACGAGTCTATAATTCATCTTCATTTTGGGCAGGATATATCCTCATTCCCAAAAGGGAAATCTCGCGGTATAGGACCATCTGACCCTCGCTTACTTATTTACTTTCTTCCTTTCTGTATTTCACTATTTGGATTTAATTTCCATTCATATTTGATGTTAAGTCGTTGAAGAAACAACTTTCATAACCATACACGAATGTTAAAAGCAAACAAAATGCTGTTAAACAATAGAGATAGGTGAAGGATTAAACCCAGATCTCCATATCATTTCAATCTCCGTAGTTGGGTTCCTACGACTTATTGCGAGCATGAAAGGATTTCATAAGGATATGACAAGAGTGAAGACTAGGAACATGAAAAAAAGGGTATAAGATAAGAAAGACATTAGGTATTTATGTTTTTTGCAAGAATCGATACGCAAAGAATGAGATGTTTTTTTAATTAACCTTCTAGGAAAAATTACACATAAATCTTTAAAGGGATCAGGTATGACTAGTTAATTGGTGATCGCTAATTACAACACTAATTATAGTTAATTATTTTATTACAGGTGAATTTTATATCATTCAGTATTAAATTAGTATTTCAACAATCTTTTGATGCCCTTAATGGTGTAAGGGAAGCTCATCTTTCTGCAAGGTATTGCTGGTAAATATTATTTCGTCCTTTGTTTTTATATTTCGTCCACTTTTTTTATATCTAGTTCTCTTTTTTTTTATATTTCGTCCCATTTTTTATATATCGTCTATTAATTTCACATTTCGTCCCATGTTTTTATGTATTGTCTCCTTTTTTTTTATATTTCTTCCCAGTTTTTTATATTTCATCCCTTTTTCTATATTTCGTCCTCTTTTTTTTTTTTACATTTCATCCACTTTCTTTATATTTCGTCCTTTTTTATATACTGCAATTCCATGAAAGATATAGATATACCACTTTTTCTTCCTGTCATCAGTTATTCTTTTTCTTCTGTCATAATGACACTTAATGGTACTTGGAGACTGCAGATTGTTTGGGAAAATACAATTAATGAGAAAATATAATTAATGTTCGACAGCCATTTAGATAGATGAATAGATAGCTAAATATAAGTCATGCCTTCATTTACCTTGTAGTTTATTCTATAGCATCCATAGACAATTAGAATACTTAAATTTGTATCATTAGGATATCTTTAATCAAATTATATATGTGTTATTATATAACGTCCATGACACTGTAATTCATAAAAAAATTATCCCGTATTCTGAAGGAATATTATTAAGTCCTTTTTGTCTTCTTCAGAGACCATTACAATTACTCCCCAGTCGTTAATGAACAAATATATGTGCTTTTATTTAACGTCCAAGGCTCTGTAATTCATACAGAAATTTTCCCATATCCTGAAGGAATATTATGCAATCCTTTTGTCTTCTTCAGACACCATTACAACTACTACCCAGTCTTTAGTGAACAAATATGTGTGCTTTTATTTAACGTCCAAGACACTGTAATTCATATAGAAATTTTCCCATATCCTGAAGGAATATTATTCAGTCCTTTTTGTCTTCTTTAGAGACCATTACAACTACTACCCAGTCTTTAGTGAACAAATATGTGTGCTTTTATTTAACGTCCAAGACACTGTAATTCATATCGAAATTTTCCCATATCCTGAAGGAATATTATTCAGTGCTTTTTGTCTTCTTGAGACACCATTACAACTACTCCCCAGTCTTTAATGAACAAATATATGTGTTATTATTCAACATCCAAGACACTGTAATTCATACAAAAATTTTCCCATATCCTGAAGGAATATTATTTAATCCTTTTGTCTTCTTCAGACACCATTACAACTACTACCCAGTCTTTAATGAACAAATATATATGCTTTTATTCAACACCCAAGACACTGTAATTCATATTGAAATTTTCCCATATTCTGAAGGAATACTAATCAGTCCTTTATGTCTTCTTCAGAGACCATTACAAATTACAACTACTCTCTGCTCCACCAGCTATATAATTGGCATTGATAGCATGGGGTTAATTAACCTTTGGCGACTGCTGTTACTTTGAGAAGTTCAATCAAGTAAGAAATAGCGAGGGAGCTCAGGTCTCATTGAGAGAAAGTGTTGCACCATGTAATATATTGACCTGAAACATTCGTTGCATTGTGTCTTTTTTGTGCATTAATTAAATTCGGTCAATTACTTTGCTAAACTCAAAATTATTCAAGCATGAGATTTTTTTTGCTCATATTTTCTATTATTATTATTATTATTATTATTATTATTATTATTATTATTATTATTATTTTTATTGTTATTATTATTATTATTATTATTATTATTATTATTATTATTATTATCATCATTATTATTATTATTATTATTATTATTGGAGCAAATGCTTTTTTGTTGACCAGGCGGACATGAGTCTTTTTATAGTTTATATATGACGTATTTGTTTTTGACGTTGTTAAAAGTTTATATATGACATATCTGTTTTGACGTTGTTACTTTTTTTAGATTGATTTATTGTTAATTTATTCTCTTCATTTATTTATTTCCTTATTTCCTTTCCTCACTGGGCTATTTTTCCCTGTTGGAGCCCCTGGGCTTATAGCACTTTGCTTTTCCAACTAGGGTTGTAGCTTGGATAGTAATAATAATAATAATAATATTATTATTTGATATATACCAATGCGATAAAATATGTGGAATCATCGTAATTCTAAAATTGCTAAATATTCTCATTAGAAATATAATTCATGTGCTCGTCCATCTTTACATACATTAAGAAAACAGTAAATGATAGATGAAATATTTCATTCAAAATGATCCAGAAAGCATTTTACAAACTTTGATACCAGTGCATGTTAAAATCACTGTCTACGCAACCATTTCCACTTAATGCACAGCCACTACAAAGTTTACAAGGCATCCGAAAGTTTAAATTAAATGGATACACTATCACATGCACTTACTGCACTTCATAAGCGACATAAAGTCATTTAGATTTCATTAAAAAAAAAAAAAAACCAATCATTTGCTTTATTGGAAGAGTTGTGGTGGCCGATGGTAACGTCCCTGACTGGCGAACGCCACACTGGGGTCGAGTCCCGCTCAAACTCGTTACTTTCTTTGGTCGCTGCAATCTCACCATCCTTGTGAGCTAAGGACTTTGGGAGAACCTATAGGTCTATCTGCTGAGTCATCAGCAGCCATTGCCTATCCCTCCTTAGTCCTAGCTTGGGTGGAGATGGGGCTTGGGCGCTGATCATAGGTATATATGATCAGTCTCTAGGGCACTGTCTTGCTCAATAGGGCAATGTTTCTGTCTTTTGCCTCTGCCATTAATGAGTGGTCTTTTAACCTTCTAGTAGCTTAAACTTAATTCAAGAGGCCCCCCCCCAAAAAAAAAAAAAAAAAAACTTCCAAAAATGGAAAAAAAAAAAAATAATTGAAGGAAAAAACGTCAGGTGAAACTAATGTTTTCATGAGTTGAAGTTCCAGGGTCTTTCGAAATCTTAAGGCAATTAAGAGTTTCATTATCCGACTCTAATAAACTTTTCCCTCTCTACTCAGGAAGGAGCTCGCTGTGTGCAATATTAGCATTAATGATCTTTGAAATCCAGTGGAATCAAACTTATTATGATTACCAAGTTTGAAGGAAAGCCTCAAGTTTGAGGTTCAGATTACCACTGGCACACAGTTCCGAGGATTCACATTTCCTCATCAGTTGGAGTTCATGTGTAGACGGAAAATGAGAAGAAGAGGAACATCATGACAAGAGAATCTCTTACTTTCTTGGTGCTCTCTCTCTCTCTCTCTCTCTCTCTCTCTCTCTCTCTCTCTCTCTCTCTCTCTCTCTCATCAAAAGAGAATCTCTCTCTCTCTCTCTCTCTCTCTCTCATCAAGAGAATCTCTCTCTCTCTCTCTCTCTCTCTCTCTCTCTCTCTCTCTCTTTCATCAAAAGAGAATCTCTCTCACTCTCTCTCTCTCTCTCTCTCTCTCTCTCTCTCTCTCTCTCTCTGAAGCATCTTTCCATCACTCAATGATTATTAAGTAATGAGTGGTTCAGGCTCAAAAAAAAAACCAATCAAAGAATTTAGGATGTCTTTTTAAGACATTATTTTAATATTAACTCCCCTTAAACTCACTATACGCAGGCGTGCTATTTATAAATACCGACATACGTTCATGCATGCATATTGTAAGGACGTAATATCCATATTGGACGAGAACAAAATCTGTGATAATGAGAGAGAGAGAGAGAGAGAGAGAGAGAGAGAGAGAGAGAGAGAGAGAGAGAGAGAGAGAGAGAGAGAGAGAGCCTGCTCCCCCTGTTTGCAAAAAGGGATAGCATTGGTTAATTGGAATCCTATTCACCCTGTAATAGGTTGGCTAACAAGTTTGTCCCCTATCGGTAAATAGTAGCTAATACTCCATTAGGTTCAGAAAATACCTTTGGCGAAGCAATCAGAAGAATCTCTCTCTCTCTCTCTCTCTCTCTCTCTCTCTCTCTCTCTCTCTCTGTATATATATATATATATATATATATATATATATATATATATATATTTATATATATATACACACACACACACACACACACATATATATATATATATATATATATATACACAGTATATACACATACTCATAACTTTGACCATCCTAGGCTTTCAGGTCTCCCCAGACAGTCCCATCTTGCAGGTAATACTAGGTATGCAGTTAATTCTAACAGTCATGCCTTCTCCATCATAAGGCTCAATACTACACAGTATTCTAAAAGTTTCACTTCTGCTATGACCATATTATGGAATAATCATCCTAAGCGGGCAGTTGAATCAGTGGATCTTCAGAGGTTCCAACTTTTTTTTTTTTTTATGTAGAACTGGATGACATAAGTCTCTTCATAGTTTTTATATGACAACTATTTCAACGTTGTAATTGGTCGTAAAATATTTGAATATGTACTAAATTAATAGCTTCAGTTTAAAAACAGTCCTCTGACCCGACTTAGACTCCATATCAGTAAGCGTATATAGCCACTAGGATGGTGAACAGTTTTAAAAAAGAAAATACTGCCCAATAAAAAGAGAGCAGAAACAGTTTCTCCCATTGGAAACAGATTTCCAGCATATTTGTGAGTACTCGGAGCATTAGTTCCCCTAGAAAGAGCATTGCGTGAGTGGTTCAGAATGGAGATTTTGGAAACAGTTGCCTGTAACTCCCTGGTGTTACCGATATTATTATTATTATTATTTTTATTATTATTATTATTATTATTATTATTATTATTATTATTATTATTATTATTATTATTATTATTACTAGCTAAGCTACAAAACTAGTTGGAAAAACAAGATGCTATAAG
Source organism: Palaemon carinicauda (assembly GCF_036898095.1). Taxonomy (NCBI): domain Eukaryota; kingdom Metazoa; phylum Arthropoda; class Malacostraca; order Decapoda; family Palaemonidae; genus Palaemon; species Palaemon carinicauda. The sequence goes on along the minus strand of NC_090746.1, from coordinate 104,209,152 downwards.
CCCAAGGGCTTTAACAGGGAATGATAGGCCTGCGAGGTAAGGAAACAAGGAAATAAATAAACAATTTTAGAAATAAAATATTTTAAAACCAGTAACATCTAAACAGATATGTCATATATAAACTATATAAAGACTAATGCCAGCCTCTTCAAAAGATTTGCTGCAGGTTTGAACTTTTGAAGTTCTACCGATTCAACTACCCGATTAGGAGGATGATTCCACATCTTGGTCACAGCTGGAATAAAACGTCTAGAATATTGTGTAGCATTGAGTCTCATGATGATGAAGGCCTGACTATTAGGATTAACTACATGCCTAGTATTATGAACAGAAGGGAACTGTCCGGGAAGATCTAAATGTAAAGGAAGATCGGAATTATGGAAAATTTTATTCAGCATGCATAACGATAAAATATTTTTTAGTCCCATATTGTGTTATTTGGTAAGAAAATATGTAAATACATATTTAAACCTTAAATAATGATGGAAAAATAATGAGCAGCTACGAATTCCCTCATTAAAGGCAACCTCTGAGGAATCGACATTTCCTTTCATTGAAAAAAAAAAAAAATCCTTATTGGAAAGTGAAAAATTTTCATATTTTTCTCTCATACAATATTTTATTTAGTATTATATTTATGATTATGCTTAATAAAAATAACAAAGAATAATGCAATGGTTTTTACCTAACGATTAATAGGACTCCAATGGTAAAATTGTATATGGATGAGATAAATATGAATTTACGACGGATTAGGAAAACGGTAAAATAGAATGATTGAACGATGTTTCGTACAAAGCACAACCATATGTCCACAAACACACACACACACACACATATATATGTATATATATATATATATATATATATATATATATATATATGTATATGTATGTATATACATGTATGTGTGTTTTTATGTATATGTATATATATGTATCCATATGTATATATATATATATATATATATATATATATATATATATATATTACACGTATATGTATGAGCTGGCGTGAAAAAATTGCGAATAGAGAATAGGCCTATATGATTAATGTTGGTACACATACATGCATGTGTAAGAATCCAATCCCAGAATATAACATCTCATTATCATTCATGTTATTTACAAATTCAACAATTCTTATTCAATAAATATTTATTGATAGCACAACTTTTATCAAAATCTGTGTTGCTACATTTAATATAACTGCTCTCGCTATTGAAAGAAGCTAAACACCTTTTCATTGTTCTATAAAATACTTATGATAAAAATTTTTTTTGGTCTATTTTCTTTCGCACAATAGACAGCGAACCTTCACAGGGAAAAGAACTCAGTGAATCAGGAGAGGATCTGAAATACACCAGGAGTGGTTTTATAAAGTCTGGTCAAATTACCTCCTAAGCCTTTGTGACGAAGCAGGGAGAAGGTTGTGACTCAAAGGCAGGAAGCAATCAACTGAGTATTTTATTAAGGAACACTCTCCTTTATATAAAAAAACCTCAAGGCAGCAGGAAAATACATGTTTGAGAAAGTGACAATGTTACAGAGGAAAACCAGACATGAATTTTCATGTTCGTTTTAGTGCGAGGGAAGAGCGAAGATACAAGCATAATATATACAAAAGGAATTATGTACAATTGTGTGACACACGGTTGGTACATGGCTCCCCCTCTAAAAATGACATACTGAACATGTTAAATAGGTGCCCTGAATCTGGAGAGGTAGTAGTAAAAACTGCGCCGATTAGCGGCAGTGAGTGGCTGTAGAAGTCGTTGGTTGGGGTGCGAGCGAGTGGTGGATGATGGGTGGCTGTGTTGCCGCTCCGGCTCGTCACGGGGTAGGCGAGTGTGTCCTACAGCATTCATAGGCGTGTGTGTCCTACGGTATTCATAGGCGTGTCCTACGGCATTCATAGGCGAGTGTGTCCTACGGCATTCATAGGCCTACGGCATTCATAGGCGTGTGTCCTACGGCATTCATAGGCCTACGGCATTCATAGGCCTACGGCATTCATAGGCGTGTGTCCTACGGCATTCATAGGCGTGTCCTACGGCATTCACGTCAGCTTCGGTTGAAGTTGAATAGGTGTCCTCTTTGTCTCGAGTGGAGGCGTTGATGGAGGTTTTGAAGTGGCTGTCCATAAGGGCACAAACTAGGTTCACCTCACGAGGAGAGCCGAGTGCGGCAGGTTGCAGGCGAGTAATACTGGTCATTTTCCCGAGGGTGAGCGAAGCCCTTTGGTCCCCCAAAGGTTGTTGAGAGAGCTGAAAAGGCGTTGCTGTACGGGCGGCTGGCGACGGCGAGTACTGCTGCAGAAGGTATGCGTTGACGGCATCATAGTAACGGTGAGAGGCGGAGGGGGGATAGGGAGGCGGGAGGAGCGAGTCCCTCCGGGGTCACCAATGTGACGAAGCAGGGAGAAGGTTGTGACTCAAAGGCAGGAAGCAATCAACTGAGTATTTTATTAAGGAACACTCTCCTTTATATACAAAACCTCAAGGCAACAGGAAAATACATGTTCGAAAAAGTGACAATGTTACAGAGGAAAACCAGACATGAATTTTCATGTTCGTTTTAGTGCGAGGGAAGAGCGAAGATACAAGCATAATATATACAAAAGGAATTACTGTATGTACAATTGTGTGACACACGGTTGGTACACCTTTCTGCGTAATAAGGGTAAGTTTTTTGGAAGGGGAGCTGGAGATATTATTATTATTATTATTATTATTATTAATTATTATTATTATTATATTTTCATTATTATTATTATATTATTATTTTTATTATTATTATTAATATTATTATTATCATTATTATTATTATTATTATTATTATTATTATTATCATTATCATTATTATTATTATTATTACTAATCTTATTTTCATTATTATTATTATTATTATTATTTTATTATTATTATAATAATCTTATTTTCATTATTATTATTATTATTATTATTATTTTATTATTATTATTATTATTATTATTATTATTATTATTATTATTATTGGTAATACAAGCTTACGTACAACCCTAGAGGCTATGACACTACTCAAGGAGTGATATTACGGTCACCAACTCGTAAAAGATAATAGCAAAGTGGGGTCAAAATTACGGACGCCTGTATTACTGAAATGCGGTTAAGAACAGTATGTTTTTATGGAGTATTTTCGATTACAATTACGGTTTTTAGTAATGTAGTATGGAACAAACTAAAAATATTAACAAACTACCTATGTTCAACATCGTTTAGCCTTCAGTACCGAAGAAAAGGTTGACATTTAACATAATATTGTCCCCATTAGTGAGAAAATTATTATTTTTATTGCAATATTCCGAATATATTGATGTTGCATTATGTTCCCTTTTAGTTCTGTACAAATGAACAAATGATTTGAAGCTTGAGGGCTGTTTGTCCTATTATTATTATTATTATTATTATTATTATTATTATTATTATTATTATTATTATTATTGTTATTATTATAATTTTTTTTAAAACTTAAGTTCATTATTATTATTATTATTATTATTATTTTGTTAAAAGAGAATAAATAAAAGTAAACATAAAGTGTTAGTGGCCATTGCAATGTAATTCCTTAGGGGACGCACCAGTAAAGAGGTCATTAATATTCTGATGATTCTTTCGATAATAATAATAATGATGATATTTAGAAAAGCACTCTGAAAGTGCAGGGCCTCCGCCACGGCAGTTTATTCCTCAAAAGCAGATTGCCTTGCACAGAATCTATCAGAGCTAAGTCGTATTTGAAGTCTGTGTGACAACCATGTGCGAACTTGTGGTTAAGGTTAGGGTTAATTCGATTGGCCTTTTACTCGACCATGACCTTGACCTTTGGCCTAGGATTTTCAAAATTGAATCGCTTCCACGTCTCAACATAATGATTAATACTTGTAAGTTTCAGTACTCCATGAGTAAAATTGTGGCCAAGAAGCTGTTCACAAACAAACGGACACACATGGGCTAAAACATAACCTCCTCCCAACTTCGTTGGTGGAGGTAATAATAATGATAATGATAATAAAAATAGATTATAGTTACTGCACTCACTATACTATACGATATCCTTCCTGCAGTCACCCAACAGCATCCCAATATCTTTTCCTCGCAGATATTCTAAACTTCTCTCCTGCATTACTCATTACCCGTGGGTTTGTCATGAGCCACATACTGACGCGAATGTACCACTTGGTATTTATTTGACTGCAGGAAATGTTTTATTTGACTTTCTTTGTGGTTTTTTCCAAAGATAATATTGTTATTTTCTTTCTTTATTTCGCTTACTTCATTGTTTGCGTTTTTATCAATGTTTTATGGTTTTAAAGAGGATCCCTAATATTTTTTATGTTTATAGCAGTTGTAAAATATATACTGAATTAATTTTCTTCGGCTTCTCTGTAATATGTTACAGGTAGAGTAATTTTAATCTTAGATGTTGAAGACGTTATTATTATTATTATTATTATTATTATTATTATTATTATTATTATTATTATTATTATTATTATTATTATAACTATGTTACAACCCTAGTTGGAAACGCGGGATGTTATTAGCCCAATGGCCCCAAAGGAATAAATATAGCCCCGTAAGGTAAGGGGATAAAGAATCAAATAGAGTAGCGTGCACAAGTGTACCCTCAAGCAAGACAAACCCCAACCCAAGACAGTGGAAGACCATGGCACTGAGGATATGGGACTACCCAATACTAGAAAACAATGGTTGATTTTGGATTGTCTTTCTCTTAGTAGAGCTGTTTACTATAGCTAAAGATTTTTCTACCGTTAACAAGGGAAAAGTAGCCACTGAACAATCATCGTGCAGTAGTTAACCCTTTGAGTGATTTTTTCGGTTATCTTCTGAATTGCATTGTCAGCGCTATTGAACATGCAAGTAGAAGTAATGCCAATAATCATAGGAGCAATAGGAACCATACCTAAGTCATTGAAAAGGAAAATTGAGAGGGTACGATCCGATATAGCCCTAGGACTTGTGCAGAAGTGTGTTACTAGAAACAGCTCAATTGTGAGGAAAGTGATGGATTTCTAAGGAAGCTGGATGTAAACCCAATAAACCCAATACAATAAACCACCAGTCTCTGTAGACTATGATAATAATAATAATAATAATAATAATAATAATAATAATAATAATTAATAATAATAATAATTCAATATCAAGGTTATAATATGAATAATTCCGTTCAAGTTCTATATATATATATATATATATATATATATATATAAATCTATATTATTCAAACATAAATTATTTCTCATAGCATTGCCAATAGCATTACAAATAGAGACATAAAAAGAACAAATAATAGGAACCAAGTCATCCGTCACTTTTGATAGCAATACAATAAAAGAGTAAATAGGTTTTAATTGCAGATAATATTTAAAAAACATTGATGTATTCTTGACCTCTTGCATTGAATTATAAATATAAAGGAAAAAGTATAATGCGATTAATTTTGATATATTCTAAGTGCCAGTCCATTAATCTTAATAATGGAACAAAGAAATTATGAATCTGAAAGGATATTTATCATTTCTTTGCAGTCCAGGTTGGATATAATCTATACACGTACACACACATATATATACATATATATATATATATATATATATATACTGTATATATATGTATATATATGTATATATATGTATGTATATATATATGTATGTATATATATATACATATATATATATATATATATATGCATATAAGCTATATATACAAGTAGGAATTATATATATATATATATTTATATATATATATATATATATATGTATATATATACATATATATATCTACATATATATATATGTATATATATACATATATATATATATATATATATGTATATATATACATATATATATATCTACATATATATATATATATATATATGTATATATATACATATATATATATATATATATATATACTGTATATATACACATATATGTGTATCTTCGTCTTTATATATCATTATATATATATGTGTGTGTGCACCTATATAAACAGTTTCACGCATTCTTGTCTCAAACCATTTTCAACCCCTCATTCATTATCAGTCTCGTTCTAACTTTCCCTACTTACAAAAAAAAAATCTGTCCGCTTTCCTTGTCTCCTTCCCTTCGGACAAATCTATCTTTACTCGACCACCGAATGTTGAAGACACATTTGTCCATGGTGATTATCTTCTTCCAAAATAAAATACACCTCTGATTAGAAGCAATAATTACTAATTAGGAAGAACTTTGAACTTATTTAAAGATATATGAAAAAAAGAATTAAAGATGTTCTGAAAATCCCAAGGGGATGAAAGCCACTTAAACTTATCTTCAGTTTAGGGTGAGTAGATTTCTTATCAGTATTAATTGGACAACGACAATATTCACCAATTTTAATACCGGTGATGTGGAGAGTATTCCTCTTGTGAATTAGAATAGAAACGCTTTTGTTTGTCATGTTTAAAGGAAGTTTACAAAAGCAGAAATAAATGAAGAGGATAGTTTTGAATACGAATGTATAATTAGATGAAGATTTTATACATACACACACACACACACACACATATATATATATATATATATATATGCATATATATGTTTTATAATTATATGCATATATATATTTTATATATATATGCATATATATATATTATATATATATATTATATATATATATATATATATATATATATATATACATATATATATATATATACACACAACATCAAATGCAGCTACTTCTAGCCCACTACAGGACAAGGCCTCAGACACATCTTTATTCCTTTTTCTTTTTCTATTTGATTTATTCAACTATAATTATTTTTGAACTTGTGACGTTTTTAAATTCGGTATAAGGCAATACCAGCCTTTTATATACCGAAAATCTAACCTCAGTATTTCTCTAATATGAAATGCGCGTGCAAAAAATAACGTAAATACCAATAAAGAATACTGCTCTCTCTCTCTCTCTCTCTCTCTCTCTCTCTCTCTCTCTCTCTCTTTGTATATATATATATATATATATATTCATATACAATATATATATACACATATATATACACACACACACACACACATATATATATATATATATATATGTGTGTGTGTGTGTGTGTAATATTATTATTATTGTTTTTATTAAAATTTTAAGAATTATTTTTATTAAAATTATTCTTATTTTAGAAATTAATAAAATTATCATTATTATTATTATTAAAATTATTCTCATTATGATAGAAAATATAACATTCATTCATCACCAGCAATATCACCTTATTCCAGGTAATAAATATGTGAATGTAATTACAAAAGTTTTTACCAAGAATTTCATGAAAAAAGCAGAAGCCTTTTTATCAGATCTTTTCGGCTAGAATACTCAGCCACGTCAATTATTCCGCAAAATTTCGAAATAATTTCATATTTCGCAGACGGGGAATAGTTCATATTATCGAGTGTGAGCTCCATTAAGGGCAATATTATTACCTAATTTACTTAAATCATTTCGATAATAAGGTTTACCGAGATGGAAAAATGAGGGGAAAAATCACACTTTTAATAGCTTCCGGCATATTGCCTTTAGAAAAATATAATGTGAAACTAGCAATGTATTCTGAGACTGCAGACCTCCACCACGTCAGATTATTTTTGGAAAGTAGCTTGCCTTTACCAGAATCAACATGGCAGCTTATTTCTCGAAACTAGCTTGCCTTTCCCAGGCGTATTTATATTCTGTGTGACAACCATTTACGCACTTGGTATTAAGGTTAGTGTTAAATCGGTCGACCTTTTGCTCGACCTTAACCATAACCTTTGACCTAGGACTTTCAAAATTGGATCACTTCCACGTTTCATTATAACAATCAATCCCTGAAAGTTTCACTACTCTATGAGTAAAATTGTGTCCATGAAGTTGTTAACAAACAAATAAACAGACAAACAGTGGGGTAAAACATAACCTTCTCCCAATTTCGTTGGTGGAGGTAAAAAAAAAAAAAAACGATGATGGAAGGTGTCTCAATACACCTTGCCCAAATCAAAGCCATACGAACGCTCTTCTACAAGAGCCATCTTGCTTGGAGGACTTTACTCAAAGGGACCAAAGGGTTATCCTGCGATCTGTGTTTCACCTGACTATATCTAATGGAGGACCCTTTCACGGGATGACTTCAATAGCCGATGCACCATCAAAGGTAAATGTCTCTTGAGTTGAACTTCCCCGCAGAGGTCGCTGTTGTTTCCTCAGGGATTTGATACAGATTTAGGCTTTTTTCATTGTTTTTTAATATATTTTATTTTAATTGTTCATTACATCTTATATCGTTTATTTGTTTCCGTATTTCCTTTCCTCAATGGGCTATTTTTCCCTTTTGGAGCCCTTTGCTTATAGCATCTTGCTTTTTCAGCTAAAGTTATAGCTTAGCTAATAATAATAATAATAATAATAATAATAATAATAATAATAATAATGATAATAATAATAATAATGATAATAATAATACCTCCTCAAACGAAGTTAAGTTAAATGGAGGTTATGTTTTACCTCCTGTTTGTTTGTTTCTGTGTTTGTTTGTGAACAGCTTCCTGGCCACAATTTGAATCGCATAGTAATGAAGCTTGCAGGGATTTACTGTTGTGCAAAAGTTGAAAATTATTAAATTTTTCAAGGTCATGGTCAAGAAAATGTCCAATTCACGAAATCAACCATAAGTTTGGAGATCGTTGTCACAGAAAATTCAAACTATAGTTCATATTTGTCTGTATGGAAATCCACGCTAAATAATATATGTTAAGGTCAAAGGTCAAGGTCAAAGACGAGCAAAAGGTCGAGAAATTAGCTGCCGCGGCGGAGGTCTGCCCTCTACTGAGTGCCCCTCTAGTTTTCAATTATTTTGATGGATTAAATATTTTGATAAATATAATTCAATTTTAACTTTTAGATTCATCATCCCTATAAGAAGATATTTATGAAGATATAAATGGGTTTACAGATTATTACGCAATGGACGAAAATTACTCGTGTAAGCATTAAGTTCATTTATTATTATTATTATTATTATTATTATTATTATTATTATTATTATTATTATTAGCTA
>NC_090746.1:104177509-104195009 GCF_036898095.1 Palaemon carinicauda | reverse complement strand
ATCCAATAATTTTTTTTAATCGATATATTTGTAACTATAATTTAAAGTAGAAATGGTAATTCCTTGAATTCCTTAATTGTTTTTTTTTTTTTTTAATTCATTAATTTATAACTATAATTTCAAGTTGAAATGGAATTTCCAAATTGATTACCCTTTAAACTACATAAAAGGTGAGATGATGTTTTGAGTATATTCATCGTTTTCTTTTAGATAAAAAAAATAATAACTAGCAGCAGTTGTTACTTGTGGGATATATCCTCTTCAAAGTCATTCAATAATTTTTTTTTTATTCCATATATTTGTAACTATAATTTAAAGTAGAAGTGGTAATTCCTTGAATCCTTTAATTGTTTTTTTTTTTAATCCATAAATTTATAACTATAATTTCAAGTTGAAATGGAAATTTCAAATTAGTTATACATTAAACTAAATAAAAGGAAAGATAATGTTTTTAGTATAAAGAAACAAATGCAACATAATAGTTATATACAGATTTTAGTTTTAATTTCTCTCACTGTTTTAGTATGATTGATACTTGTAGGTTAGTAAAAATCAGTGGGAGGAATTGTGAGCAGCTGTTTAATAAACATTATAGAGAAGTGATTAAATTCTCTTGCATAATCTATCAATAGTAGTTCTGATAATAAATTCAGGACTAACAAAGAGTTATAGTATGTTTTATGGTAATATATCCTTGCTTTATATAGACAAATAAACAAATTCTCAAATCCTTGAAATATGTTGGAAATAATCAATGCAACTCAAATTTATTTACTTTCGTGTTATCTAAATTTTAAAATCCCACAGCACAAAATTTTTATTTGATTTTGCATTAGCTGTTTTAAGTTTATTCTATGCTCATTATTGACTGAGTATGTAAATAATAGATACGCAGTAATGACAGTAGTAATTGGTTATCTTATATTTTAGTTATTGGCCAGTTGATTCTTTAGACATTTGAAATATGCATGTAAATCAAATACCAAGGAAATAAAATAGGAAAGAAATTATTCATTTAAATTATAAAAGGGAATAACAAACAATCTTCCACGAGGAACTTATTTTAACGAATGAAATAATCGTTTCATCAGGTAAAGAAACCCAAATTAAAATAATTGTGCCCAAAAATTGAGCCCCAAAAAATAAATCCATTAAATTTAGGTTTTAATCCATGAAGAATTTTCCCATATGTGGACGCTAACTTGCAGCATAACGATAACAGAGATATGTTAGCTTATAATAAAATAAGAGTAACACCAAACATAAAATGGGACCCAATCTCCCTTGACTGCAATAAGAGATCATGCAAACATCGTATTAAAGTTTATCTTTCCAGGTATGTAAGTTTCTCTCCTCCTAAAACTGTGCCAAGCGTGATTATTCATTGGTCATTTACATGCTTCGAATGCTCAGCGTATTCCTTAAAGGGTCCCTTAGAGTCTTGGCTTGCACGGTTTACATTTCGTTTATTTACCTGGATATCTACTTCAAGGTGGAATATCGAATTAGATTTTATAAACATTGAAGCGTCCATGCATAATGATGCCTTCTTAATGGTTTACCAGGTATCTTTATGCTAGTATAAAAAGGTATGTTAAGATTTTAAATGGGATTTTACTAGTTCAATATATGTTGAAGATTGGTAAGTATTTATTATTATTATTATTATTATTATTATTATTATTGTTATTATTATTATGGTTATTAATATTATTATTACCATTATCATTATTGTTATCGTTATCGTTATCGATATCGTTATCGTTATCATTGTTATCGTTATCGTTGTCGTTGTCGTTATTATTGTTGTTGTTATTGTCATTATTGATATTATTATTATTGTAATTATTATTATTATTACTGTTATAATTATTATTATTGTTATTATTGTTATTATTATTATTCTTATTCTTATTATTATTATCATAATTATCATTATTAATATTATTATTATTATTATTATTATTATTATTATCATCTAAGCTACAACCCTAGTTGGAAAAGCATGATGCTATAAGCCCAAGTGCTACAACAGGGAAAAATACCCCAATGAGGAAAGGAAATAAGGAAGTAAATAAACCACAAGAAAAATAATGAATAACTAAAATAGTATAATATAAGATCAGTGACAATGTCAAAATAGATCTTTCATATATAAACTATAAAAACTTAAAAAAAAAAGAGGGAGAAAAACAAGACAGAATAGCGTGCCTATATCCTTATGCAAATGAACTTTTACATAGGGTTAATATTACCGAATATAGTCGAAGGGAGAATACTATATATATATATATATATATATGTATATATATATATATATATATATACATATATATATATATACATATATATACATATATATACATATATATATATATATGCATATATATATATAATATATATATATATATATATATATATATTATTACAAGCTAGGCTTTAACCCTAGTTGGAAAAGCAGGATACTATAAGTTCAAGAGCTAGAACAGGGTAAAATAGCAAGTGAGGAAAGGAAACAAGGAAATAAATGAACTATAAGAAACGCAATAAACAACAAAAATATAATATTTTCAGACCAACAGCAAATTTAAGATACATCCATATATATATATATATAATATATATATATATATATATATATATATATATGTATATATATATAGACACACACACTATATATGACTTGAATGAAGGAGCGAGAGAGCGTGAGGTCACATCAATTATGTTTGAATAGGCATTGTTCTTCGGTTCGCTTCCTGATAGAATTTCACTTCCTATGTCATGGTATATTTCCTTTGGAGGTATTTCAGTATTTACTGCGCCAACAACGTTCATGAGGTTGTGAATCGACCCAGAATATTCTAGATAGACTCAGTCTCTATTTATATCAACGAAGAAAAGGGACAGATGTAAAGAAGAGAACTTGGAGTGATGAATTCACATTAAACTAACTCAGAAGTTTTAGTGTTTCGTCTTGCCATAGAGGAGACACTTATTTAAAATTAATATCATTGTTTTGCTAATTTTATGATGATATTCTGTACGTATCTCTCTTGTTTTGTTTTCCCTCCCTGTTACAAAACCGAACTTTTAATCGAAAATTCTCCGTAAAAATACACTGTTCTCTGCCGTATTTCAGTAAGTTACTGGCGACCGTAACTTCTACCTTACTATTTTATTATCTTTTACGGGTTGGTGACCGTATGTCACTCGTTTATTCTTTTTAGAAACGGTAAAAGCCTGAAAACTTTATTCCAAGTTTTTTCCGTCTTATAACGGCAAATTTATTAACAGCATTGTATACCTCAATTTCATTTTCATTGGGAGGATAATACAAGTTAAACGGAAAATTTCACTTCTTGCAGTCAAATTTTTTTTGGGGATGCTAGATTGTATACCAACTTTTATTATCCTCCCACTGAAAATGAAATTGATATATATATATATATATATATATATATATAAAACACAATGAAAAATTTGCTGTAAAAAAACGGTAAAAATCCTCGAATAAATGTTGCCAGGCATTTATCATTTTAAAAACAGATATATTGACGTAAATGAGTGATATTACGGTCACCAAGCCGTAAAAGATAACAATAAAGTAAGTACAAATTACGGTCGCCTGTAATTTACTGAAATACGGCTGAGAACGGTATATTTTTACGGAGAATTTACGATTGAAATTACGTTATTTTTTTTTTTTAATAGTGAAGACAGAAATGCTATAAACCAAAAGGTCTATTCATCCTATCTTTATTCAGCGTTATGAAGCTATCTATGGTGGATAACGGGGGACGGTGGGCTGTGGCACCCTAGCAGTACCAGCCGAACTCGGTTGAGTCCCTCGTCAGGCTAGGGGGAACGTAGAGAGGAAAGGTCCCCCTTTTTTTTCACTTGTTGATGTCGGCTACCCTTCAAAATTAGGGGAAGTGCCTTGGTATATGTATGTACGTATCTTTGCAGGAAAGTTAGAGTACATTTGAAAATTGCATTGGCCAGATAATACAAGGCAGTTAAGCTGAAATGTTATGTGGGGAGAATTTCTGCTTCAAAATCATTGACAGTAACATAAATTATTGGGGCTGCGTTCTGCACGACTGAATTTCAAGTAAGGGTGACCAATTGACGAATGATAGTGGAAAGTTCAGTAGTAAATTTCAGATAGTACATAATAAATTCTGTAGTTGAGCCATTGTGAGTAATTTTGATTTTGCGTTCACCAATTTTATTATTATTATTATTATTATTATTATTATTATTAATATCAATATCAATATCATTATCATTATCATTATCATTATTATCTATTGTTTATTATTTATTATTTATTATTATTATTATTATTATTATTATTATTATTATTATTTGAGAGAGAGAGAGAGAGAGAGAGAGAGAGAGAGAGAGAGAGAGAGAGAGAGAGAGATCAATTAAAATAAAATCAATAGCTTTAATAAACAATTCAGCTAACTCATAATTCGATAAATGATACCTGTTTTCATAATTACGTCCAAAACAACGAACAAATAGACTATTCCAGTTTATGTGTACTTCACGGTCAGTGATTGGCTATTTAGAATTGCCCGTATTGTACTGTATAGTAATTACACTAACAATACCCATTTAGTCTTTTTGAGCGATGTTAATTCCCGGAAAAAAAAATAGTTTTGGTTTCTGAACAGGCAATGCTATTCTAACAAATCCATGCATGGAATCATTAGCAATTTTAGAATGATTTAAAAGGCTTTCATAGCCATCTATGTGGATATAATTTTCAAATTAATGCTAGATAATATTATGTAATGTTACTTAATGTAGCTTTGCCTGAGTAACTTGGGGGGAAATAGAGAATATTTTATGGAATACTGGTTTCTTTTATTCTTAAAAAGGCCTTTTCTGACAAATTATCAAATGTCTGAAAATATTTGAGGGTAGATTGTAAACAATTGGCATTGAACATCTAAATCTTTCTTTCCTGCACATACAAAAAATATGTACATTGTGACAAAAAATATTGTTGATGAAATATGGTAATTTTTCACGAACAAACTTCTCATTTTCTAAAAGAGGAGTAGTAATAAAATAACAATACAATTCTTAATAGAATTTTTTGAATCTTTGTAAATAAATGAGAGATTATTGGATTTTACCAAATTTCCTTGAGAAAATTAGTTAACTAAACCTTGGTAATAAACCTTTGCAGACTTAACTGTTTGCAAACACAGCTAGCAGACCATGTGGAACTCAGTTCAGCTCTCCCATTTTAACGAGATAAATAAATGGATTAGTTACACTACACATTGGTATACATTTTCCCGTCCTTTGATTGAATTTTCAATTTGTGCATTATTTCGACTAATTTCCCAAATTGTTAGCTATTCCTATTTACATTGTATTAGTTATATGTTAATTTTTTTTTTACCTAAATAGCTTAATAGACTCGTATAAAAATACTCCCTTTTTTAGGAGACAAGGTAAACAGACTATTGACCTATCTAAAAAACGTAAACATATGACCAATTAAGAATATCAACAGTTATATGTTTTTTATCGTATTCCTGCCACAGTGTATTAGTGAACATTTCATAAATGTAGATAGTAAAAAAAGAAAATTTAGAAGTAAGAGATAGGTATTAATAATGCAGGTATCTTTGACCTTTTTATTATAAAATTCTATTGTTATTGGAGGTGTTTATTTCTATAGTTAATTTTTTCTATGACACTTAACTTCTATAAAATTAGAAACACGATTTAGATAACATAAAAGAGATCTTTTCTACTCTTAGAAAATATTGGGAAAGAAATTCTGAAGAAAATATGAATTGAAATAAGGAACAAGAAGAAAATCTCAGGAATGAATAAAGTTTAAATGCTTAAAGGTCACTTATGAATGGCAGAGGCAAGGGACAGTGACATTGCCCTATAAAGCAGGACAATACCCTTGAGACTGACCATATTACATATGATCAGCACCCAAGCCACCTCTCCACACAAGCTAGGACCAAGGAGGGCCAGGCAATGGCTGCTGATGACTCAGCAGATAGACCTATACGCTCCCCCAAACCCCCCATCCTTAGCTTACAAGGATGGTAAGGTTGCAGTGACCAAAGGAACTAAAGGTTTTGGGTGGGACTCGAACCCCGGTCGGGCAATCACCAGGCAAGGACGCTACCACCAGGTCACCACAACCGATTGAATAAAACAATGATATCCAAACTCAGGTGGATGAAGCCTAAGACGAGGAAAGGAATTTCAATACCGAACTGAGTCACTGAATTTTCCAGCAGATTTACCAACTAGAATCTTGGGAACTTGGAACACGTTGATACACGAGATGGATTTTCTCATCTCAAACGGAATGGAAGATTGGTATTTCCATATACCAGTCTAATGTGAATTCACTTTCACCAGCCTTGATTTGATCTCTCTCTCTCTCTCTCTCTCTCTCTCTCTCTCTCTCTCTCTCTCTCTCTCTCTCTCTCTCTATAGCAATCACCCCAGGAGAGGTTAAAAAGCCATTACTATATAAACTTAAATGTCACGTATCACAGACGCAATAATGATTTCACATATAAGAAAAAAAAGAGAATTTAAAAGCTTTCCTGTTTTATAGTCGTCCTGATTATTCTTTTTTTATCTTGCTGAAAGATGATAATTTGTTAATTAATTTGTCTATGACAATTCTTTTGTTTTAAATCATGGGAGGGTCTCTGGCGTTTGTAATTTCAACATTGTTTGTTATATATACTGATAAATATAAGCGCTGCTGGAATAAAAACGTTAAAACAAAATCTATAACACTTTTAAAAGGACTTAGCTATTTATTTGCATCACAATCCCCCCTCCCCCTAAAAAAATGTAATTCATTCAATTTCTTATATCATGACGAAAAAAAAAATACATTAAACATAATATATAAACACTTTCAAAAGGACTTAGCTTTTTATCTGCATCTCAATCCAAAAGAATTTCAAATCCATTTAATTTCTTATTTCATGACGGAAAAAAATATTAAACATAATATATAACCACTTTGAAAAGGACTTAGTTTTTCATTTGCATCTCAATCCAAAAGAATTTCAAATCAATTTCTTATTTCATGACAGAAAAAACTAACATAATATATAAACACTTAGAAAATAAATTAGCTTTTTATTTACATCTGAATCAAACAGAATTACAAATTAATTCAATTCCTTATTTCATGAAGGAAAAAGGAGATAATTTAGTTCCCCAAGGAGCTTTGAACTCTCAAATGATAAGTGGAACAAAAGCAATGAACATTGTTCATTCTTATTCTTGTGGATTTGTATAACGTCACTGAACATGATGAGCTCATTTATGTTTTTCTTATTACGGATTAATTAATACTTTTCGAAATTTAGTTAAGGGAATTTGCCATAATGATAAAATTAAGATTTTTTTTCTCATTAAATTTTTCGTAACATATGGATTTTGTTGAAATTTTTACAAATATGTCAACCTAACTTGCAAAGGTAGTTAGATAAAGCTCTCGAACGTTAAGCTGCATTATATAGACTGTGTTAAAATGTTTGCAAATATATCAACCTAACTTCCTAAGACAGTTAAAAATTTCTCTATATTGGCAATATTTCAATACCTTTTCCCTAAGTTAACACGAAAAACTTTTCCAAGTCTCCACCTTCCTTTTCAGGATATAATAGAAAATAAAAGCAAGAATACACCAGGTAAGCTAAGACTTCCCAAGTAAATATAAAATTTAAGTGAATATTTTCGTCTGCATTAATCTCTTTTTAAAACTTGAATAAACTAAAATAATATCATTATTATAATGAGCCACTCCAAATGCAGTAAATTTGACTCCTTCAAGACCTATTGTGTTGCTCATTTGAAAGAGTCTTAATGAATATAAATATGACTTTCTATTATAGATTAATTACCTTCATTCAGAATTCTGTTTAATAATACCGTGTCTCTCTACTTACGAACTTTGGTACCTCTCAAACCTGCACCGCTAACATTATTAATATTATAAATGATTTATGCAAGCCAATAATAAGTCATTAATATTAATGGATCATTATATTAATTACATTATGCAAATGATTTTATGCGATCAGGCTAACAATGGGGTTATTTAATACGAACTTTTTGAGATATCCCCTACCTTCAAGGTTAAAATTTATTAAAAATATTCAATTACGATAAACATCATTTGTTAACATATTGAGAAGGATAGTGGAGTTTGATGGCCATCATTTTTATAATCGTTGCCATTTAACAATAACCAATGAGTTTTCAACTTCCCGAACATCACTTCTGTCTGTAATTATGAGAAGCTTATTACACACATCGCATAAGTGAATTCTAGATAGGTGTCTCAATGTTTTTCATTTTATCTGTTCTTCTATTCATCATTAGGAAGAGAAAATGAATATTTCTTTAAATATCAGTCATGTGATGATTCCTTTTAAATAACAACGAAGTAATCAAGAGTTGGAAGACCCAGGCATACATGGCTGAAGACTATGAATTTTTAAGTAGGAGATGATGAATGGAGAAGTAGTGATTTAAAAACTCAAGATAGGGACGACTGGCGAAATCTAACCGAGGCCCTTTGCGTCAATAGGCGTAGGAAGAGATGATACCTTACTTACTTTGATGGCTGCTTTTTCGGTCCCACACAGCAGGGGAACCCCACTCCCTGCGGGACCTCCACTGTCGTTTTACCTTGTTCGTTCAGAGTATTTAACGTTTCATATCGCGTATTGTTCATTTACTGTTGAATTGACACTGTCAAAACACTCATGAAATAAGAAAGTCTTCAGTTTCCTCTTGAAAGCCTTAATGTCTTCAATCATTCGAATGTTTCGTGGGAGCTTATTATGTAGTCTCGGGGCCGCATATTTAAAGGCTTTGGAGCCTAAAGTGGACATAAATCTAGATTCCAACAGTTTGAAGCCATCTGTAGCTATTCTCGTGCCGACACGATTTGTTGGCAGCATAATATGTAGCAATTCTCTCAAGTATTTTGGACGCCCGGTTCTGATAACTTGGTGGGTTATTGTACATATTTTAAATTCAATTCTCGCTTTAATTGGCAGCCAGCGTAAATCGATTAGTATAGGGGTGATGATGATGATGATGATGAATCATGTATAGGACGTTTAATTTTCTGATTTTAAAGTTAATTTACTTTATTTATTGACCAGACACCTGAGTTATGATACCATAAATCGTTTCATCTTATAAAACATATTCTCACGATCTCGAATATATATTTATGAATTCTTTTCAGAATACTTACCGTCTTAACTAAAACACAATAGGTGAACTGGAGTGAGTTTCTGCCATACATTTAGAAAAAGGTGGATGTTGGTTTGTACTTATTTGTAAGTAAAGAAAACAGTATTTTGTTTTTAGATACTTTAAATACACTCATAAAGGTATGATCTCTCTCTCTCTCTCTCTCTCTCTCTCTCTCTCTCTCTCTCTCTCTCTCTCTCTCTCTCTCTGTGACCTAATGATGCACTGTATACATTTCAATGATTCAGAAAAATCGAATTTTAATATCTTACCAAAGAATATAAAAACCTAATTACTTTTTCATTTACATTGAATGTTAAGGATCACAGTGTATAACCAATTTAAAGTGTTACCATTAGTAAAAACACATGAAATTAAACAATTATGAACCGTACGTTGAATTCAAAGAAACTGGAATAATGCAAATGTATTGAGATGCATCCAAATATATTATTAAATCTAATAGGATTTTAGAATCAATACGTCAGTGGTATTGAAGTCTTAGAAAATAGAATAATGCAAATATATTGAAATGTATCCAAATATATTATTAAATCTACTAGGAATTTAGAATCACTGCGTCAGTGGCCATTCGTTACTGCTAATGATTTATAACTGTTAGATAAATGAGGTCTGTCAAGAAAAGCCATTTATTCCACCCACTTTATCTAAAGCCTCAATATCAAATTTATTGTCGCCTCTTAATGAAAATGGATACGAATGTAATCCGGTTTAATACTACATAATATATTCGAAATGACAATAACGATGGAAGTCCTGCATTATATGAGATAAAACCTTAGATTGACACATTCTAAGTGTGCAGATTTGGAGAAGTGATTGTGTTATTGATTAAATTCTCGGAATAGGATTCATTAGATTGAGATTATAAGAGGGAATGTGTCTGACAAGTAAAGCTTGTTGGTCACATTCATAATATTTACCTCCTGTTTGTATTTTTGTTTGTGTGTGTGTGTTTGTTTGTGAACAGCTTCCTGGCCATAATTTTAAGCGTGGAGCAATGAAACTTGCAGGGCTTAATTGTTATGTAAAGACTGGAAATGATTAAATTTTGGAAGGTCAAGGTCAAAGAACAATGTAACGGTCAAACATGTCCAATTCACGTACTCAGCCCTAAGTTTGGACAAGATTGTCATTTTGACTTCAAACTTGGTCCATATTTGAGTGTATGAAATCCACACCAATGAATACATTTTAAGGTTGAAGGTCAAAGTCGAGTCTAAGGTCAAGGTCAAGCAAAAAGTCGAATTCCGGTCATCAACCATATGACCACAATTTTAATCGTTAAGTAATGAAACTTGCAAGGAATTTTAACTGTTATGTAAAAAGCTGGAAATTATTAAATTTTAGAAGGTCAAAGGTCAAGACGGAGGTTTGTACTCTACGAGTGCTTCAGTCTAGTTTTACTAAGTAATGTTCGATATTACTGTATATTTTAATTTTTCTATTTGCTATTTTTTCAGATATTCATTCCAAAGTGATTGATTAATTTCTACTCCACATATATAACGTCCCCCTAATAAAACTTTTTTTTTTCTTTTTTTTTTTCTATTTGGACTGAAAATACTCCAGTTATGAAACAATTCATATCAAAATTCACCCGATTTCGTTTAAATTCCACGAATTTTGTTCTACTTACCGTCGCCACTAATAAAACCTTTATGATTCTGACTAAAAAAAACTCGTTATGAAACAATTCATATCGAAATTCACCCGATTTCGTTTAAATTTTATGAATTTCGATCTGCTTGCCGATCGAACTAACGCCTTCGTTGAGATTTAAAAAAAAAAAATCCAAACTGTTTAAGTGAGGTTGATAACGATGGGTTTCCCCCATCTCTTGGCAGTCCATTTTTCATAATTTTAGTCCCCGTAATATGATAATGATGATAATGCTCGTCTAAAAGTTACAGACACACCCTGCCTGGCATGATGTGCCCGCCATAATGGCATGGTTAATAATAAATTGCTTAAAAGCTTTATATAGAATCCCTTTAGTGATGACATACATGTAATGGTAGAAAATAGTTATTGGGTAACCGAGGATAATAAATGACGTATTCTTAGAAGGTCCAACCCCCCCCCCCCCCCTACCCTATAAAAAGGCTTTTTAAAAAATCATATTAATAGATGTAAATATAGAATAATTACCACGAAAATAGTCGGAGTTGGCTAAATAACTTTTAAAGGACTAAAATTAATAGTTTATTGCGAAAGAGGATTTAATTATAGGAGCACAGAAGCCATTCAATTTTAATGGATTTGATGTATGTATAAATATATATGTAGTATGTTTAAAATGTTATGTTTTTGATACGCAAACAATTTTCATATCAAAAAGCATTTAGGTTAATTTTACTAATTAATCATTATATGATAATAATTATAATAATAATAATGATGATGATGATGATGATGATGATGATAATTATACTCAAGCGTATTTTCAATTACTGTGAGTAAAAATAGAAAATTTATAACATCATATGAAATGAAAAATGCCAACTTCACCAGTAGCCAATATAATACAAATGGAGTTCATATAATGACTTTTTGAACTAGGTCCACATTTTCCAGGTCTCATTATAATTTCCATTACCAAGATATTTAATAACTTTAGAAAAAATTAATAATCACCTTCTCTCTCTCTCTCTCTCTCTCTCTCTCTCTCTCTCTCTCTCTCTCTCTCTCTCTCTCTCTCTCTCTCTCTCTCTCTCTCTCTCATGCTCTTGCCCTTTCAACACTTTAATAACTATCCATTATGCTACTATAAATCATTTGCACAACCGTCAACGTTGTTTTATATGTGTATATATATATATATATATATATATATATATATATATATATATATATATATATATATATATCTGTGTGCATATATATATGTATATGTATATATATATATATATATATATCTGCGTACATATATATATGTATATATATATATATATATATATATATAGTATATCTGTATATATGTGTATCTATACATATGTGTGTATATATATATATATATATATATAAAATATATCCATATATATATATATATATATATATATATATATATATATATATATATATATTTACATATATATATATTTATATATATGTATGGGTACATATACATATATATGAAAGTGTATATATATATATATATATACATATATATATATATATATATATATATATATATATATATATATATATATATATTGAAATAATTTTAAAGTTGAAGACACTTGATCGTGCTTGAAATAATTAATGATCGGAAAACTTAATATTAGCCTACAAGATTCATAGGTAGAAATCCTTAAATGCTATCCAGAATCGCATCTGTTATCGCACAGACAAACTAACCATCATTTGATATTCATTAGATATCAATAAAAGAAACAAAAAACTATAAAAGTTAAACTGCAATTTATGGAATCACTTAAAGCCTTATTACTCCTTACCAAAAAACGAATTTTGTAAATTTAAAAGTCTGAAATAGGATACGAATTCCTTTATAAAAATATGAATATTTTCAAAGCTATGTGGAACAGTAACTGCTTTGATCAACTAACCATGTATAATCAAAAATATTTTTGGGAATAAAAAAATTGCGCATTTAAAAGTCTGAAATAGTATACGAATTCCTTTATAAAAATATGAATATTTTCAAAGCTATGTAAGACAGTAACTGCTTTGATCGCCTAACCTTGTATGATGGAATATTTTTTGGATATGACTTTTCATCATATTGATTTTACTCATTATACATTTGGCGTCGGTTTTCGTCTACTAGTTGTCATGGAAGTTTAATGTCTATATCTTTATTTAACTATTTATGTTTATTTTTTCGTTTATAAGTTGATAAACAAAAGACTTTCCTATGAATTTAAAGAAAATAAAAAGGTATGAATATAGAAACCGAATGTTTCATTTTTGTTTGTTTCCAGTTGGACTGAAAGATTTAATCTCTCATTTTAATTGTGAGTTCTTATGGTATATATTATAATATTTTCCTTAGAAGGGGAACTATTGGATTGAAATGTAAAATGAACAACTTGGTGATTTATCTAAAATTGTTCAAGGCTCACTGCAATAGCTTCTTTGTTTACCAATTTACACTTTTTAATGAGATTTTGGATGTCATTAAAACAAGTTTAATGGTCACATATAAAGGTAAACAGGAAGAAAACTTAAGTTTTTTTTTTTTTTTAATCAAGTGAGATGCTTTTACATATATAAATATCCAGCTCGAAATTTTCCTCTGACAAAGATTGAATTTGAAAAAAAAAAAAATGTAGATTTTTAAAAGACTTTTGTTTCTTGTGGAAATACACTGAATTTAACATAACGGACACAGATTTTCCCTCTCGAATAGAAAGTAATTCGACGGTAAAAATTCCTGATTTTTCTGGAAATTCATTCGATTATAAGTGTCTGTAAATCGTGTAATACCACCAACATATGTTTTGATAACAATGTTATCAAATTGAAATTCCTTGTTCGTAAGACCTTTTATTTTTATTGCTTCCATTCCTTGATTTGTTTTTTTTTATTGTAATTATGTTTATGACTATCTTCTCAATTAACATACTTTGACCTTTATCTACAACTGGCTCTTCTCACGAAAAAAAATTATATTGTAAAATGTGCGAAATATAGCGAATATCTGCTAGTGAAGTGGCCGGCAAGAAAAGGGGGAAAAAAAAAAAACTACATGGTGCGTTGCCCGCCTTCACTCGAAAAACTTAGGGTGGGGTGGATTTTTTTCTCGGGATCCAATTAATTCAACAACAGTGCATCTATTCCTTGTTTCCCAAATATTCAAAATGAATGCCTTAAACTTAAAAACCACACACATCAATATATATATATATATATATATATATATATATATATATATATATATATATATATATATATATATGCATATAAGCCATATGTTTTTAATACATTAATGTCTCCATTCTCTTACCGATCTCGAGATCAGAATCGCAAGGCGAAATTACTCAAAGACAATAGCATCTGACCAGCTGGTAATCGAACCTTGGTCCAGGATACTTGTATGACGGTGACCGCACCATTTAGCTAAATGGTGTGGTCACTGTCATGCAAGTATCCTGAACCAGGGTTCGATTCCCGGCCGGTCAGATGCTATTGCCTTTGAGTGGTTTCGCCTTGGGACTGATCCCGTGGTCGGTAAGAGAATCCAGACATCAATGTATTAGAAATATATGGCTTATTTGAATATGGAAAAAACACGTCTAAATTTGCAAAATTTATCATACATACATATATAAATAAGTAGATACATAAAAAAAACACCTCAATTAGAAATACATTTCTACTTCACATTTGGATAGAGTCCTTGTGTCATCAAATGAAAGACAGAGAGAGAGAGAGAGAGAGAGAGAGAGAGAGAGAGAGAGAGAGAGAGAGAGAGAGAGAGAGAGAGAGAGAGAGAGAGAATTAAAATATTTTAGACATAGCTAAACAAAAACTGATCAGCAAAAAATTAAACTCAGTACATGAAAATTCTCTCTCTCTCTCTCTCTCTCTCTCTCTCTCTCTCTCTCTCTCTCTCTCTCTCTCTCTCTCTCTCCTCTCTCTCTCTCTCTCTCTCTCTCTCTCTAAAATATAGCTATTCATTCCAAAGCAAATCAATTGGAACTAAATATGAAGAAAACAAACACAAATGCAATAAATATTCGAAAAACGACACCAACATAAACAGGCAACTGCAATCTATGAATTCAGCAGAATAACATAATTCAAGAAGAGTTTAATTATATATTTACTATTACATTAATTTATGAATGGCAATTGGTTAGAGCAACTGAATAATTTGACTTATCTTAATCAGCGTACACTTAAAAAAAAAACAGCAATTTTAATCGGAATTTCTCCCTACAAATAAATGTACTGTTCCTAGCCGTATTGCAGTAAAATACAGGCGACCGTAATTTTTACCTCACTTATTAATATCTTTTACTGGTTGGGGACCGTAATACCACATTTTTACGTCAATATATCCGTTTTTAAAACTGTAAATCCCTGGCAACATTTATTCCAAGATTTTTACATTTTTTTTTTTTTTTTAACTGCAAATTTTTAACAGTATAGAATAAAACGCTTGCCTTAATGGAAGATATACACTCGCAGAATAGAATCTTGAATATCAAACGTAAGAAAGCGAAGGACAATAAGAAACCTTTAGTCTATGTAACAGGAGATTCTTTCTCGTTGTAATAAATGTCCAATTGCTGAAATATTAGCTCTAGGAAACGAGACCCAGAGGTCACACAAGTATTTGGTAATACTCCCACAGAGATGCAGATATAATCCTGCACTGCTTAAAATTCTCCGTAAAAAACGGTAAAATTCCTGGAATAAATGTTGCCAGGCATTTACCGTTTTAAGAACGGATATATTGACGTAAAAGAGATATTATGGTCTCCAACCCGTAAAAGATAACAAAGTAGGGTAAAATTACGGTCGCCTGTATTTTACTGAAATACGGCTGGGATCAGTATATGTTTGTTTTTTTCGGAGAGTTTAAGATTAATATGTTTCTTTCTTTTTAATCAGAGTGCTTTTTTTTGGAGAGGGGGCGGGGTTATTGTCTCACGCAACCATGACAGTATAAATTAGGTGATACGAATTTTCATTGAAATGTATGAGAGAGAGAGAGAGAGAGAGAGAGAGAGAGAGAGAGAGAGAGAGAGAGAGAGAGAGAGAGAGAGAGAGAGAGAGAGAGATGTTGGTTAATTTTCGGTTGCCTAATTGCGATGATATTCAAAATGAGAATTGAATTATATTCAGAAGCTAAAATGATATAATGCTTTTCCGTTCTCCTGTCTTCCTGTTTCTTACCAATATTAAATGACATGTCTTTAAACACTTCAATGTGGAAAATTCCTACAAAATTAGTAACACTTTATAAGGTGAGCTTCTGTTGGGAATAGTTAGTGAATCTCATTTATTTTAATATTTTAATTTTGGACTTGTCATGATTGGGAAATATATTTAGTTTGTAATATTTTTCATGCTAATATTGTAAGACGCCTCGCACACATTTTCAAGTCCAAATATTACCCAAAGCGGGATAACACTGTAATGATAAAAGGATTTCGGTGTAATTTCTCTGGGTGTATCAGAGTCCTTACTAGTTTTCCCTGTATTAAGCAATCAACCTTGGTAGATATTTCAACTTCTTTTTCTTTTACTTTAACTTCTTCACTTTCTCTGGGTGTAGCAATGTCTCTACTAGTTTTCCCGAAATTAAGCAATCAACCTAGGCAGACATTTCAACTTCTTTTCCTTTACTTTAATTTCTTGACTTTCTCTGGGTGTAGCAATGTCCCTACTAGTTTTCCCGAGATTAAGCAATCAACCTTAGCATATATTTCAAACTTCTTTTATTTGAATATCTTCACTTTCTTTGAGTGTATCAATCTCCCTATTAATTTCCCCGGGATTAATCAACTAACCTTAGCAGACATTTCAACTTCTTTTCTTTTACTTTAACTTCTTCACTTTCTCTGGGTGTAGCAATGTCCCTACTAGTCTTCCCAAGATTAAGCAATCAACCTTAGCATATATTTCAAACTTCTTTTATTGGAATTTCTTCACTTTCTCTGAAGATTAACCTTGACATATATTTTCAGCTTCTTATATTTTACTTGGCATCAGAGCACGCATGACCTTCTCCCTCGCTCTAACTTTAACAAAAGAAGTTCTTCCTGCACCTCCATGAAGACGGAAGTTGTTTGTGCCTCTCGCATGGCAGTTTCGCAATAAAGGCTAGATTTCCTTCATCAGACTGTCCACTCCTCCAGCAGTCTTGTAATTAATTTCTGCTTTTGAGAGAACTTTCTTACCTCTCCTCCCTTAACCCAGGACCGTCCACCCACTCACGTACCTTTGTCTCCTGCAGGAGTCTGCAACATTTATTGGTTCCTGGAAAGACTTCAGCTGCTTTAATTACTTCTGTTATGTTTGATGTCAAGAGTAATTGCGATACTTAGGAAGAAAATCGCTATTTCGTCATTTTGATTCGTCCTCGGCAGTCAATAAATACAGTTCATTCAAATCCCCCCCCCCCCTCTCTCTCTCTCTCTCTTCTCTCCTCTCTCATCTCTCTCGTCTCCTCTCTCTCTCTCTCTCTCTCTCTCTCCTCTCTCTCTCTCTCTTAAAT
>NC_090746.1:104148565-104156065 GCF_036898095.1 Palaemon carinicauda | reverse complement strand
TATATGTGTACTTCACGGTCAGTGATTGGCTATTCAGGTTTGCCCGTATTGTACTGTATAATAATTACACTGACAATACCCATTTAGTCTTTTTGAGCGATGTTAATTTTGAGCGATGTTAATTTTGAGCGATGTAAATTCCCGAAAAAAAAAAAATAGTTTTTGTGTTTTTGAACAGGCAATGCTATTCTAACAAATCCATGCATGGAATCATTAGCAGTTTTAGAATGATTTAAAAGGCTTTCATAGCCATCCCTGTGGATATAATTTTCAAATTAATGCTAGATAATATTATGTAATGTTACTTAATGTAGCTTTGCCTGAGTAACTTGGGGGGAAATACAGAATATTTTATGGAATAATGATTTCTATTATTCTTAAAAAGGCCTTTTCTGACAAATTATCAAATGTCTGAAAATATTTGAGGTTAGATTTTAAACAATTGACATTGAACATCTAAATCTTTCTTTCCTGCACACACACACACACACACATATATATATATATATATATATATATATATATATATACTGTATATATATATATATATATATACATTACGACAAAAAATATTGTTTATGAATTATGGTAATTGTTCACGAACAAACTTCTCATTTTCTAAAAGAGGAGTAGTTATAAAATAACAATAAAATTCTTAATAGAATTTTCTGAATCTTTGTAAGTAAATGAGATATTGGATTTTACTAAATTTCCATGAGAAAATTATGTAATTAAACCTTGGTAATAAACCCATGCAGACTTAACTGTTTGCAAACACAGCTAGCAGACCATGTGGAACTCAGTTCAGCTCTCCCATTTTAACGAGATTTGTCAATATTTTCTAAAATATTCATAGAATAAATGAATTAGTTACACTACACATTGGTATACATTTTCCCGTCATTTGATTGAATTTTCAATTTATGCATTATTTCAACTAATTTCCCAAATTGCTAGCTATTCCTATTGACATTGTATTAGTTATATGTTAATTTCTTTTTTACCTAAATAGATTCACAGACTCGTATAAAAATACTCCTTTTTTTTTAGGAGACAAGGTAAACAGACTATTGACCTATCTAAAAAACATAAACATATGACTGTTTAAAAATATCAACACTTATATGCTTTTTATCGTATTCCTGGCACTGTGTATTAGTAAACATCTCATAAAATAAATGTAGATAGTAAAAAAAAGAAAATTTAGAAGTAATTGATAGGTATTAACAATAAAGGTATCTTTAACATTTTTATTATAAAATTTTATTGTTATTGAAGTTGTTTATTTCTTTAGTTATTTTTTTTTTCTATGACAGTTAACTTCTAGAAAATTAAAAACACGATTTAGATAACAAAAAGAGATTTTTTCTCCTCTTAGAAAATAGTGGGAAAGAAATTCTGAAGAAAATATGAATTGAAATAAGGAACAAGAAGAAAATCTCAAGAATGAATAAAGTTTAAATGGCAGAGGCAAGGGACAGTGACATTGCCCTATAAAGTAGGTCAATGCCCTAGAGACTGACCATATTGCATATGATCAGCACCCAAGCCCCCTCTCCACACAAGCTAGGACCGAGGACGGCCAGGCAATGGCTGCTGATGACTCAGCAGATAGACCTATAGGCTCCCCCAAACCCCCCATCCTTAGCTTACAAGGATGGTGAGGTTGCAGCGACCAAAAGAACTAATGAGTTTGGGCAGGACTTGAACCCCAATATGGCAATCACCAGGCAAGGACGCTACCACCAAGCCACCACAACCGACTGAATAAAACAATGATATCCAAACTCAGGTGGATGAAGCCTAAGTATAGACTCGTGCTTAAGACGAGGAAAGGAATTTTCAATACCGAACTGAGTCACTCAATTTTCCAGCAGATTTACCAACTAGAATCTTGGGAACTTGGAACACGTTGATACACGAGATGGATTTTCTCATCTCAAACGGAATGGAAGATTGGTATTTCCATATACCAGTCTAATGTGAATTCACTTTCACAAGCCTTGATTTGATCTCTCTCTCTCTCTCTCTCTCTCTCTCTCTCTCTCTCTCTCTCTCTCTCTCTCTATAGCCATCACCCCAGGAGAGGTTAAAAAGCCATTACCATATAAACTTAAATGTCACGTATCACAGTCGCAAAAATGATTTCACATATGAGAAAAAAAGAGAATTTAAAAGCTTTCATGTTTTATAGCCGTCCTGATTCTTATTCTTTTTTTATCTCGCTGAAAGTTGATAATTTGTAAATTGATTTATCTATGAAAATTCTTTTGTTTTGAATCATTGTTGGGTCTCTGGCGTTTGCAATTTCAACATTGTTTGTTATATATACTGATAAATATAAGCGCTGCTGGAATGAAAACATTAAAACAAAATTTATAAACACTTTGAAATGACAGCTATTTATTTGCATCACAATTTCCCCCCCCCCCTAAAATATGTTCTTCATTCAATTTCTTATATCATGACGAGAAAAAATACATTAAATATTATAATTATATAACCACTTTGAAAAGGATTTAGTTTTTCATCTGCATCTCAATCCAAAAGAATTTAAAATTATTTCAATTTCTTATTACACTACGGAAAAAAAATATTAAACATAATATATAACCATTTTGAAAAGGACTTAGTTTTTCATTTGCATCTCAATCCAAATGAATTACAAATCAATTTCTTATTTCATGACGGAAAAAAACTAACATAATATATAAACACTTCGAAAATAACTTAGCTTTCTATTTGCGTATAAATCGAAAAGAACTACAAATTAATTAAATTTCTTATTATCTGACGGAAAAAGAGATAATTTAGTTCTCCAAGGAGCTTTGAACTCTCAAATGATAAGTGGAACAAAAGCAATGAAGATTGTTAATTCTTATTCTTGTGGATTTGTATAACGTCACTGAACCCGATGAGTCAATTTATATTCGTTCTTATTAGGAATTAATGAACACTTTTCGAAATTTTATATAGAAAAGGGTTTTCAAATGAAAAGGGAATTTCCCATATTGATGAAAAGAAGAATTTTTTTTTTTTTTTCGAATTTTTTGTAACTTAGGAATTGTGTTAATATTTTTAGCAAATATGTCAACCTAACTAGCAAATGCAGTTAGAAATTACTCTATATTTGCATTATTTCAATACATTTTCCTTAAGTTAACACCAAAAACTTTTCCAAGTCTCCACCTTCCCTTTCAGCATATAATAAAAATAAAAGCAAGAATACACCATAAAAATAAGCTAATATGTTTATTAGTGAATATTATCGTCTGCATTAATCTTTTTTTTTAACTTGAATAAAGTAAAATAATTTTACCATTATAATCAACCACTCCAAATGCAGTGAATTTGACTCCTTCAAGACCTATTGTGTTGCTCATTTGAAAGAGTCTTAATGAATATAAATATGAGTTTCTATTAAAGATTAATTACCTCCATTTAGAATTCTGTTTAATAATACCGTATCTCTCTACTTACGAACTTAAGTACCTCTCAAACCTGCACCGCTAACATTATTGATATTATAAATGATTTATGCAAGCCAATAATAAGTCATTAATATTAATGGATCATTATATTAATTACATTATGCAAATGATTTTATGCGATCAGGCTAACAATGGGGGTATTTAATACGAACTTTTTGAGACGTCCCTACCTTCAAGATTAAAGTTTATTAAAAATATTCAATTACGATAAACATTATTTGTTAACATATTGAGAAGGATAGTGGAGTTTGATGGCCATCATTTGTATAATCGTTGACATTTGACAATAACCAATGAATTTTAAACTTCTGGAACGTCATTCTCTCTGTAATTATGAGAAGCTTATTACACACATCGCATAAGTGAATTCTAGATTGGTGTCTCAATATTTTTCATTTTATCAGTTCTTCTATTCATCATTAGGAAGAGAAAATGAATTTTTCTTTAAATTCAGTCATGTGATGATTCCTTTTATATAACAACGACGTAATCAAGAGTTGGAAGATCCAGGCATACATGGCTGAAGACTATGAACTTTGAAGTAGGAGATGATGAATGGAGAAGTAGTGATTTAAAAACTCAAGATAGAGACGACTGGCGAAATCTAACCGAGGCCCTTTGCGTCAAAAGGCGTAGGACGAGATGATACTTCACTTACTTTGATGGTTGCTTTTTCGGTCCCACACAGCAAGGGAACCCCACTCTCTACAGGACCTCCACTGTCGTTTTACCTTGTTCGTTCAGAGTGTTTAACGTTTCATATCGCGAATTGTTCATTAACTGTTAAATCGACACCGTCAAAAGACTCATGAAATAAGAAAGTCTTCAGTTTCCTCTTGAAAGCCTTAATGTCTTCAATCATTCGAATGTTTCGTGGGAGCTTATTATGTAGTCTCGGGGTCGCATATTTAAGGCTCTGTAGCCTAAAGTGGACATAAATCTAGGTTCCAACAGTTTGAAGCCATACTCAAGTATTTTGGACACCCGGTTCTGATAACTTGGTGGGTTATTGTACATATTTTGAATTCAATTCTCGCTTTAATTGGCACCCAGTGTAAATCGATTAGTATAGGGGTGTTGATGATGATGATGAATCATGCATTGGGAGTTTCATTTTCTGATTTTAAAGTTAATTTACTTTCTATATTTATTGACCAGACACCTGAGTTAAGATATCATAAATCGTTTCATTTTATAAAACATGATATTCTCACGATCTTGAATATATATTTATGAATGCTTTTCAGAAAAAATTACAGTCTTAACTAAAACCCAATAGGTGAACTGGAATGAGTTTCTACCTCTCTCTCGCTGTGATCCAAAGATGCACTGCATACATTTCAGTAATTCAGAAAAGTCGAATTTTGATTTCTTATAAAAGAATATAAAAACCTAATTACTTTTACATTTACATTGAATGTTAAGGATCACAGTGCAAAACCAATTTAATAAAGTGTTACCATTAGTAAAAACATATGAAATTAAACAATTATGAACCATACATTGAAGTCAAAGAAACTGCAATAATGCAAATGTATTGAGATGTATCCAAATATGTTATTAAATTTAATAGGATTTTAGAATCAATACGTCAGTGGCATTGAAGTCTTAGAAACTAGAATAATGCAAATGTATTGAAATGTATCCAAATATATTATCAAATCTAATAGGAATTTAGAATCACAACGTCAGTGGCCATTCGATAGTGCTAATGATTTATAACCGTTAGATAAATTAGCTCTGTCAAGAAAAGCCATTTATTCCACCCACTTTATCTTAAGCCTCAATATAAAATTTATTGTCGCCTCTTAATGAAAATGGATACGAATATAATCCGGTTTAATACTACATAATATATTCGAAATGACAATAACGCTCCAAGTCCTGCAATATATGAGATAAAACCTTAGATTGACACATTCCAAGTGTGCAGATTTGGAGAAGTGATTGTGTTATTGATTAAATGCTCGGAATAGGATTCATTAGATTGAGATTATACTAGGGAATGTGTCCGACAAGTAAAGATTGTTAGTCACATTCATATTTACCTCCTGTTCGTGTTTTTGTTTGTGTGTGTGTGTGTTTGTTTGTGAACAGCTTCCTGGCCATAATTTTAAGCGTGGAGTAATGAAACTTTGCAGGGCTTAACTGTTATGTAAAGAGCTGGAAATGATTAAATTTTGGAAGGTCAAGGTCAAAGGACAAGGTCACGGTCAAGCAACATGTCCAATTCACGTACTCAGCCCTATGTTTGGACATCATTGTCACAGAGACTTCAAACTTGGTCCATATTTGAGTGTATGAAATCCACGCCAATGAATACATTTTAAGGTTGAATGTCAAGGTCGAGTCTAAGGTCAAGGTCAAGCAAAAGGTCGAATTCTGGTCGTCAACCATATGGCCACAATTTTAATCGTTAAGTAATGAAACTTGCAAGGATTTTTAACTGATATGTAAAGAGCTGGAAAGGATTAAATTTTGGAAGGTCAAAGGTCAAGGCGGAGGTTTGCACTCTACAAGTGCTTTAGTCTAGTTTTGCTAAGTAGTGCTCGATATTATATTTTAACTTTTCTATTTGCTATTTTTTTTCAGATATTCATTCCAAAATGATTGATTAATTCCTACTCCACAAATATAACGTCCCCCCTAATATCTTTTTTTTTTTTTTTTTTTTTTTTGACTGAAAATACTCCAGTTGTGAAACAATTTATATAAAAATTCACCTGATTTCGTTTAGATTCTACGAATTTTGTTCTACTTACCGTCCCTACTAATAAAACCTTTTTGATTCTGACTGAAAAAAAAAAAAAATCCAGTTATGAAACAATTCATATCAAAATTCACCCGATTTCGTTTAGATTTTATGAATTTCGATCTACTAGCAGATCTGATTAACGCCTTCGTTTAACTATTAACAAAATTAAGGCAAAAAAAAAAAAAATTCTAAGCTGTTTAAGTGAGGTTGATAACGATGGTTTTTCCCCCATCTCTTGGCAGTCCATCTTTCATAATTTTAGGCCCCGTAATATGATAATGATGATAATGCTCATCTAAAAGTTACAGACACACCCTGCCTGGCATGATGTGCCCACCATAATGGCATGGTTAATAATAAATTGTTTAAAAGCTTTATATAGAATCCCTTTAGTGATGACATACATGTAATGGTAGAAAATAGTTATTGGTTAAGCAAGGATAATAAATGACGTATTCTTAGAAGGTCCAACCCCCCCCCCCCCTAAAAAAAAGGCTTTTTAAAAGATCATATTAATAGATGTAAATATAGAATAATTACCACGAAAATAGTCGGAGTTGGCTAAATAACTTTTAAAGGACTAAAATTAATAGTTTATTGCGAAAGAGAATTCAATTATAAGAGCACAGAAGCCATTCAATTTTAATGGATTTGATGTATATATAAATATATATGTAGTAGGTTTAAAATTTTATGTTTTTGAATCGCAAACAATTTTCATATCAATAAGCATTTAGGTTAATTTTAGTAATTAATCATTATATGATAATAATAATAATAATAATAATAATAATAATAATAATAATAATAATAATAATGATAATAATAATAATTATACACAAGCATATTTTCAATTACTGTGAGTAAAAATAGAAAATTTATAACATCATATAAAATGAAAAATGCCAACTTCACCAGTAGCAAATATAATATAAATGAAGTTCATATAATGACTTTGTGAACTAGTTCCACATTTTCCAGGTCTCATTATAATTTCCATTACCAAGATATTTAATAACTTTAGAAAAAAACTAATAATCACCTTCTCTCTCACTCTCTCTCTCGTCTCTCTCTCTCTCCCCTCTCTCTCCTCTCTCTCTCTCTCTCTCTCTCTCTCTCTCTCCTCTCTCTCTCTCTCATGCTTTTGCCCTTTCAACACTTTAATAACTATCCATTATGCTACTATAAATCATTTGCACAACCGCCAACGTTGTTTTGTATATGTGTATATATATATATATATATATATATATA
>NC_090746.1:104131065-104138565 GCF_036898095.1 Palaemon carinicauda | reverse complement strand
ATATTAACACTTTAGGGTTGTGGTGTCCCTAACTGGTGAACGCCAGACTGGGGTTCAAGTCCCCTTCTAACTCGTTAGTGCCTTTGCTCGCTACAACCTCACCATCTCTTTGACCTAAGGATGGGGCGTTTGGTGGAGCCTATAGGTCTATCTGCTGAGTCATCAGTAGCCATTGCCTAACCCTCCTTGGTCCTAGCTTGCGTTGAGAGGAGGCTCGGGCGTTGAACATATGTACATATGGTCAGTCTCTAGGGCATTGGTCTGCTTGATATGGCAATGTCACTGTCCCTTGAGCGGTCTTTAAAATTTTAAGCTATATCTCATGCCAATCTCAAAGTCGAGAAGGAATAGCGTATCTTCTTTATACTTTAAATTAGTTTAAATAAATTCAACATTCAACAAAGAGTAGGTTTGTGTTTAAAATATTTTTTATATATTTCATTGTTTACCATTTACCAATTTTTTAGTGTGTATTCTAACCACTATGATAAAAAATTTAATACATTTCTAAGTAAACATATTTTGAATACATTCATATACAGTGTCGAAACCATTTCAAAATTCAATTTTTTTTCTCATCGATGGTGTCAATTTCAATTCCATTTATAAAATCCCTGATATTTCATAACTGAGTAAAATTGAAAGTTAAAGCAATTTTTATAACAGTGACACAATCAACGGTAACTAAAATGTTTCACTTATTTTTTTCACATCAGAAAGCATATATCTACAGTAATAAGATATCTTACTCTTTACAAACAACATTTGAAAGCCCATGATTCCTGATTTAATCGATATATAAAAAATATTCAAAATGTCATCATTTTGGATAGACAGCCATTGCACTTTTACTTGATAATGATTATGAATATTGAAAATGTGTCGATGAAATTTATGATAATTACCGTAATTTCCTGTATGTAACTTCAACTTTTTTTCTTTTTAGATGATTATTGAATGTTTCTAAAAAAAATAATGCGCCATTCATAATCTATTTTTTTTTTAAATATCATTGTGAGATTGGATCTGGATGAAAAAAGGAACTTAACTTATAAGATATTTATTGCGAGTAAATCATAAAGATATTATTATTATTATGAATTATTATTGTTATTTATTATTATTATTATTTTTATTATTATTATTATTATTATTATTATTATTATTAATATTACTATTATTATTTGCTATTATTATTATTTTTATTATTATTATTTTTATTATTATTATTATTATTATTATTATTATAAATTATTATTATTATTATTATAAATTATTATTATTTATTATTTATTATTGTTATTATTCATTATTATTATTGTTTATTTAATATTATTATTATTATTACTATTATTTTTATTATTATTATTATTATTATTATTATTATTATAAATTATTATTATTTATTATTTATTATTGTTATTATTCCTTATTATTATTGTTTATTTAATATTATTATTGTTTATTATTACTTGCTAAGCCACAACCATAGTTGGAAAAGCGGGATGGTATAATCCCATTGGGCAGTTCTTATTTTTCGATCAAAATGATATAAATGAAGACCCATTTATACATGACGGTCAGGATAATTTTCAATCCAAATATTAAACTAGGGAGTTTGAGGAATATTTACGAAAAGTAATCATCATTTTATTGAATAAAAGCTAAATAAAACTTTTTTTTTTATTTATTAGAAACCGAGTACAATTAACTTATTCTGAAAACCCTATTCTTATTACACTTTACGTAAGAAGAAAATATATCAACTTAGCCAGTCGTTTAACTGATCATGGTCAAAGAGAGGACACATATAGGCGTATTTTTAATGGCTTCCTATTTCATGAAGCAAATTGATTCCCAATCAATCATATTTTAGTATTAAAACTTAAGCCTTTGGTATAGACAGCCTTATTAAGCAAAAATGCCATTACTTAAAAATTATATGTAAAAAAGATGGCACCTAAAAAAAATCAATGGTCTCTTTTTAGTGGTATGTGTAAAAGATAAGAATTATATGTAACAAAGATGTCACATACAAACATTGTTGTTCTGTTTGTAGTATTAGGAGTAAAAAAATTGCATTTTATATTTTTCAAGAATATTCGTACGAATTTCATTAATATGGCATTGTTGAAGCCTAGGTATTACTATTAGCAGTAAATTTAGACAAAGTAATTAATCTGCTTCCACCGTAATCAATGAAACAAAAGTGTAAAACTAACTCTATTTACACGATTAGGTCCACGTCACTAAAAACTATGATAGAATAATCAATTTTGTCTGTCTACCATGTGACAGGCAAGACCTATTTATAGGAAATGTTTAGACAATTCCTGTAGACAGGGTAACATTCTTTGATATAAGAAATTCAGTGCTGAATTATAATTGTAATGCCTGAAATATGGTAAAAGTATTGAGAAATACAATGTAATAATTCACAATAGTTTCGGAATATCACGATATGATATACTGTATATATATATATATATATATATATATATATATATATATATATATATAGATAGATATATATATATATATATATATATATATATATATATATATATATATATATATATATATACTTTAAATTGCCTTATTAATAAAAAAAAATACTACAGAGAAAAGGAGATAAGTTTGATTGGTATTTGCTAACATTCACTATATAAAGATTATCCTTAGGGTTCAATACAGGAGTTCATGAAATCGGTTCAAATTTGAATAGTTCAGGGAAAATTCTATTTTTCCAAGTACTTTTCATATGCTGGTTATTGGAATATTTTTCTTTCTTACATAGAATTCATACGACATTTCTCAAAATAAAAGAGAATCTATATTTGCTCTCTCTCTCTCTCTCTCTCTCTCTCTCTCTCTCTCTCTCTCTCTCTCTCTCTCTCTCTCTCTCTCTCTCACTTTGTTTAGAGTTTGAGAGAAATGGATATAAAATATGCCCTTTTATTATATGATTTAATTTGATTTCTATCTTAAACTATTTTAATTCTAATATTCTAATATTATGAAAAACAGCTGATGATATCTATGATTTTTTCAGAAGGACCCTATACAAAAATATAAAAACCATTAAAAGAAATTTGTACCACTTAGCCGTAGGGGAAGGATCAAACATTGATTGACTTAAAGGATGAATGACCCGCATAGTTTGATGATCCTATTCCGATTTCAAATATATATATTAATTCTTTTTTTCGTGAAACGAAGTAGAGCAGGGAAAATGGAATCTTAGCATTTCATGAATTGATATGATATTTATGAACGGAGAGATGGAGGCAAATAGTTAACTAAGGTGAGGGGAGAATTTGGAGAAAAAAGGGTTAACGGGTCAGTTTAAAGGTTTTAAAGGCCACTCATGAATGGCAG
The DNA here is from genome assembly GCF_036898095.1 of Palaemon carinicauda. Lineage (NCBI taxonomy): Eukaryota > Metazoa > Arthropoda > Malacostraca > Decapoda > Palaemonidae > Palaemon > Palaemon carinicauda. The sequence continues at coordinate 104,135,187 of NC_090746.1, read as the reverse complement.
ACACAAGGGACAGTGACATTGCCCTATCGAGCAGGATAATACCCTAGAGACTGATGATATATACATATGATCAGCGCCCAAGCCCCCTCTCGACCCAAGCTAGGACCAAGGAGAGCCAGGCAATGGCTGCTGATAACTCAGCAGAGAGACGAAATGATATATGTTAGATATTCGGAATTGAATGCAGTCTACTGAAGAAAGGTGACTTTTAAGCCAATGTCCTATCAAGCAGGACAGTGCCCTAGAGACTGACCATATATACATATGATCAGCACCCAAGCCCCCTCTCCTCTCAAGCTAGGACCAAGGAGGGACAGGTAATAGCTGTTGATGACTCATCAGAGAGACGAAATGATATATGTTATATATTCGGAATTGAATATAGTCTACCAACGAAAACTGACTTTTAAGCCATTTTCATGACGGTAGAATCTTCTAGTAATTTTCATGCTATTTTTTATCCTATTGTCTTCCTCGGTTATATTTTGCACCTTCGTCTTACCCATTGGTTCCCAACCTGGGGGTAAATTACCCCCTGGGGGTAATTTAGCAATTTTTCGGGGGTAATGGAGGGGTGACAGAAAAATGTTAAGAATTCTGAAAATCAAATAAGCATTGGTATTAGGATTAATGTTAACTTAGTCTTAGTATTTTAAGTTGTAAAGTAAACCTATTATAAGTAAGTAACAAAGCTAAACCAAATAACAATAAATATCAAAAACTAATATACATTATTAGAAAAGAAAAAATATATAGGTTAAGTGTGTGGTAACCGAAAAGTATTTTCACAAGTATGCTTCAGGACACAAGTCACTCAGTAACCCCAATGACTAATCAACGAGTCCAGTACGCGTCACTCACTGCCCGAGTCTGCCTCTATTTCACACTGCCAGTTTCTCTGTGAGCATCAGTCGAGGTGGACATGAGCTGGTATGTATGTGTACTGTCCTGTGCAGTTTATACATATTTGCGGAGCTGAACAGTGGTAATCTGCAACTCCAGGGCCGAAACACGACTGTCATTGATGCCCGTCACACTGTGGCTGCATTTCTGGCGAAACTGAGACTCTGGATTCGGCGCTTGGAGAAAGGAGTGATCGCCCAGTTCCCCACTCTAGACCAGTTTATTGAGGAGAATAGTCATGATACTGGATCTCTTCTACAGACCATCAACAAAGAGATGAGCGACCATTTGAAGGGGCTTGAAACAAGCATGCATCACTACTTTCCAGAGAGTGACCAAGAAACAGCCAGTCTTCAGTGGATCATTCATCCCTTCTCTGTACCTGATGAGGCCATTCATGCAAAGGATCACAATGCGAGCCAATGAAGCCTTGAAAATCAAATTCCAAAACCAAAATTCCTTTTGGATTTCACGACTAGCCGACTCACCAACTCTGTCCAAGAGAGCCTTGAAGTTGTTGGTATCATTCTCAACAACTTATCTGTGCGAGAAGGGGTTCTCAACTGTGCTGGGGATGAAAACAAAAAAAAAGGACTCGCTTGAATGTTGCAAACGATGCCAGGCTGGCACTTTCAACCACGAAACCAAGAATTCCTCAACTAGCTTCAAATATCCAACTCCAACCATCTCGCTGATGCTCTTGACATCTTTGGTAAGTCATTAGAGATGCAAAATGTACTAATACAATAAATAAAAGAAATTATCTCTAGTGTTTTAGTTTAGCCATATATATATAAATGTTGACAACATTTTGTGAAAGGGGTAACATGCTTAATGTGGCATGCTAAATTGGGTAACAAGCTGAAAAAGGTTGGGAACCACTGGTCTTACCCATCATTGAGTTTTTCGTTTTGTATGTCATTGTTACCAAGGGAGGAAACTAAAAGTTTAAACTTTTCCCCTCACCCAGCGACCAAACTTTCCATCTCAGCAGAATAAAAAAAAAATCTGCTTTTCTCCTTTGAAGTCATGGCAGGGAATTTTCCTCATGGTGATTCCAATGGAAAGATCCAAACAAGGAGAACGAAGATTTCCATGTCTTGGAACATGCGCCTGATCATAGAGATTATCGGGATATGAAGAATACAGCTTTTTGAGGGAATTAATTGAAAATGATAGTCTTATTTGTAGAATATTCTGGGGAAAGTACTTCTCTTCTATCTTATTTTTAGTAGAAAATAACGACAATTATTAGTTTTTTCATGCAGTAGGAGAGGGGGCTGTCTATACCTTAAAAGGCAAACATACATACATATCTATACTTCCATCAACATGAGGACCAATGTGTATTTGTCGAAATATAATGATTAATTGGATTTCCTTGTTTCTCGGGCATTTTTTAGAAATATAATAAACTATTACATGGCAGTTAATAGAAATACAGACACTCACACATCAGAGAAAATCACTACTGGCGCCACTATCACATTCAAACTACTGAAAGTCGCTCATGAATGGCCAACGCAAGGGACAGTGATAATGCCCTGGAGACTGACCACATATCTATATGATCAGTGCATAAGCTCCTCTCCACCCGAACTAAGCCCAGGGAAGGGCAGGTAATGGCTGCTGATGACTCAACAAGTAGATCTAAACTAAAGGCTCCCCAAAACACCCCATCCAGGTAGGGGCGTTTCCAATAGTCCACCACAACTGATAACTCCCTATACTAGTTGCTTCATGCACTTACACAAAAGACTCATTAACAGTGCGTCGAATACCCTACAATGATTCTGATTTTCTCACGAACATGAATGCAAGTTCTTTCTCTTATTTGTTTCATATATTCAAATTAACTCTTTCTATGGGTTCATCTCCCTGTGCCTACTGGAGCTTCTAAATTATACACATTTTTTTTCTATCTTATTTTCGTGATTTTTTTTTTTTTACATATAACCAATCAACCTTAAATATTCACATAACCATTTTACTTCAAAAGTTCAAACTTGCAGCAAATGCTATTATGTTGAGCAGGCTGACATGAATTAAAAGCTTAAGATAGAGACAACTGCTGCAATCTAACCGAGGCCCTTTGCGTCAATAGTCGTTGGAGGTGATGATGATGATGAAATGTATAACATAATCTTGATCATCACTTTTAGATATTATTTTGTAGAATTTGGTCTAAAGTTTTAAATATCTAGAAGGACTATTCTAAACTCAAAGTCCATATTGATATTTCCTTTTCGGACCATGTCCCCTTTCCAGTTTCAAAATGAATTTCTATTCAGAACGCTTTTTATTCCTGTTTTCTCCTTTCTCTTGTTTGTAAACTTTGAAAGCAATGCTTTTTCATTCCTTTTCCCAGGGTTCCATCATGGTGGGTTCTGTAAATTCAGGTTCTGTAAATTATACGAAGTCATATATAAGATAAATGATATTCCTGTAATGGAATGAGAGGTTTATTTAGAAATCCATGTAAAGGAATTTCTAATGTGGAAATGTGACATTTTTAAATACCAAATAACTTATGATTAATATCGTCATATATATGTATGTATATATATATATATATATATATATATATATATATATATATGTATATATATATATATATATATATATATATATATATATATATATATATATATATATATGTATATATGTGTATATATACATAATGTATATATATGTGTGTATATATTCATATATATATATATATATATATATATATATATATATATATATATATATATATATATATATATTTAGATTTGACATCGAATAATATCAACGGGAATTAACAGTGTGTTTTACCTTAATTTATAAAAACAAAGCATTGTATAACAAATATTTGAAATATCTTATCACATTAGCAATTGACTTAGATACAATTAAAAGCTCATGAAAAAAAAAATGAATTTTATGGGTATATTAACGTTGGAATTATTTCTTCATACTAATGTCCACCCAATATATATGATTTTTCTAAATGGTCCTGTGATTTGACATTTCAGTCGATTCATACTGAATAATTCTTTCCTCTGAATATTCGTAGACTAAAAATAAGTGTGAAACGAGAATCAAAATTATATTTTAATTCTAAGTCATAACTATTATATTTTTTTTTCATTTTGAAAGAAATGGTTAATGAAATTCTTTTACCATGATTGTAAAATTATGAATGTAAACTTTTATTTCAGCAATTGATGTATGAAA
>NC_090746.1:104116065-104126065 GCF_036898095.1 Palaemon carinicauda | reverse complement strand
TATATATATATGTATATATATATATATATATACATATATATATATATATATATAAAACTATACATATATATATACATATATATTTGTATGTATATTTATATATATATATATATATATATATATATATATATATATATATATATATATATATATATATATATATCATTACAAGCTATGATAATTAACAAGGAAAACTGTGGAAAATGTGTACCCAAATCTTTAACGAGCTACACGAATCTCTGTTACATAAAACGAACGTTGAACGCTCGGATAAAAAGTAAGGAAATGACGTCCCTTGCTTTGCCCAAAGCTAACAAAGGGTATTCCCTTTGTATTCCCCTCTGTATTCCCCTTGTTTTCTGAATGAGAGATCAACCACAGAGTAATTAGAGGGATAAAGGGGAGACGGAAAATGGGGGGCAAACTTCCAGTTCAGGGAGACTCCAATTAAGGTAATGAGTGACGGACAATAATTATGAACTTTAGATTTTGCGGGCATGTAATCGGATACTGCCTCAAGAAAACCGGGGAAAAGTAAACGTAATATTTTAGAGCGATTGATAGGAAGGTTTAATCATAACAATATCATGAGAGTTTGTTTTAAAATTCAAAAGAAAATGTACTTATATTAGGGAATTACCTTTTGGGAATTACCTTGTGAACGGATATATATATATATATATATATATATATATATATATATATAATGTATATGTATATATTTATATACATATATATATAAATAAATAAATAGATAGTTTATTCATATATTTACCCTTGATAAAAGATAAGTAAATTAGAACAATAACAATGTAAAAAATACTACTACTACTACTACTACTACTAATACTACTACTACTACTACTACTACTAATAATAATAATAATAATAATAATGATGATAGTGAAAATTTTGTACAGTGATATTATCATAGGTATTATTATTATTATTATTATTATTATTATTATTATTATTATTATTATTATTTTAAGCTATTTCCCATTTATTATTTTCTATGGTATCTACAATAGAATTATTACGAGAACAAATATTTTCTCATCTATTTACCTCTTCTCTCCTTCCCCAACCAGACCCTTTGTTCAACCACAGATAGCGAGAAAGCCATCCATGTATTACACCACATTTTCTATTAGGTAATAAGGAAATCCCTTAATACTCGTCCCTTCCTTCACACTCACGGTTGGTAATGACAATAACATTTTATTGGCAAACGCCCTCATAATGCTTCCCGCTTTCTTATCATTTTACGTTCAGTGGAAATTCCCTCTACTGAGGAAAAGAAAGGACACCTGTTTCCCATTGAAATTACTAAAATTATTATTATTATTATTATTATTATTATTATTATTATTATTATTATTATTATTATTATTATTATTATTAAGACTAATAGATTATTAACAAAATTATCAAAATAATTATTATTATTATTATTATTGTTGTTGTTGTTATTAAGACTAATAGATTATTAACAAAATTATTAAAATAAATGTTATTATTATTATTATTATTATTATTATTATTATTATTATTATTATTAAGACTAATAGATTATTAACAGAATTATTAAAATAATTTTTATTATTATTATTATTATTATTATTATTATTATTATTATTAAGACATAGATTATTAAGAAAATTACTAGAATAATTGTTATTATTATTATTATTATTATTATTATTATTATTATTATTATTATTATTATTATAAGTATCAAAATTATTAATATCTTTTATTTATTTATTGCAGTTTACTCGAATACTAATTGGAATTTCTATAAACCTCTCTATAAATATCTCTACTTTATGAAATAAAATAGATGATTGAATAAATAGATGAATAGATAAATAGAAAACAAGTTAAATAAGGAAGTATAAATGGATTGTAAGTTTCGGTGAAACAACTACTTTTATTCAATTTCATATCTATGAATTCATAAAAATTTGAGTAAAACCAAATTTATTCAGTTTAATTTTGATCCGCTGAAACGACTACAACTAATACTCGTTCAGCCTCAGAACTATTCCCTGAACAACAATAATAATCCTTTGAAGCTTTGATTGCATTATAATACCTTCACTCGGCTCCAGGTTTAGGAATCGTTTTTAATCAGCTTACGCGTTGGAATAATAATTTGGAACAACTCACACACACAAACACACACACACAGCAGTTACGTAGCAATGTTGACTTTACTTCAGTGCCCCGAGTCAAGCTCAATGAGGGAGGTGGGATTTTCGGCTTTGGTGTGTTAACATCTTTGAATATTGACGTTTCATACATTGGCATGAGATTCATCAAATGCTGGTGGAAAGGATATGTCATCAACTAGAGAAATAACAAAAGGTTGTTGTTGTTATTATTATTATTATTATTATTATTATTATTATTATTTCTCTGTCATACTATTATTTTCCTCTATTTTACGCATTTGTATAAATCACAACCAGACTAAATATCAGCATAATCCATAAAAAAAGATCATAACCTAATTAGTTATTAACAACATATATTAAAGAAGAAAGGAAAATAGAACACATAACTTATGTTTATGAAAACAGGAAAATCCCCTTTTCCCCAAAGCGTTTCACAGCAATAGTTTCCATGAAGCCCTGAGGGTCTCTCAAAACTTCCGGTACCGCGGCCTTTGTAAACAAACATTTGCTCTCCTGCTTCATTCTCTGTATTTACAAGGAAAGGTATTTGTAGGTCGAACACTCAGGAGAAGGCAGAGGGTCATTCAGTCAACGAAGTTGTTATGAGCTCGCATATTGATATGTATTTATTTCCGTATTTTCAATTAGAGATACACATATTCACGAACACACACACACACACACACACACACACACACACATATATATATATATATATATATATATATAAATATATATATATATATATATGTATATATACACAGTATATAATGTGTGTATGTATATACTGTATATATATTTATATATATATATATATATATATATATATATATATATATATATATATATGTGTGTGTGTGTGTATGTATATATAAATATCCACATATACAGTATATACATACACATATTATATACTGTGTATATATATATATTATATATATATATATATATATATATGTATATATATATATATATATATATATATATATATATACATACTGTAATTCCTCCTTTTTTCACATAAAAGCGGTTGATTAACAGCTCGATCATTTACTAGCTAGTTCAAGTCTCTCAGAAATGTTGAATGGCGAAGCAAGATTCCACATGACGTAATCAATCTTGCAGAGAAAATTTGTCTAATAAAATCTCTAAAAGATATGTAAATTAACGTTCATGAAGTTTTAAAGTTTAACGAAACATACTTTCACAAATGACCTCAACAAAGCAATTAAAAGCTTTTGTAGAATTGAATAATTTAACTAAACTATCACAAGTCACAATGGGATTGAACACTTGTTATTTAATAAAACGTGTTTTAGTAAATCAAAATTTGCATTACGTATACCCAAATGTTGTTAAAAAAGCTATTAACTTACAATTAACTGATCGTAATTCCAATATTATATCTTATGGTAAAAAAAATTTAGGTTCAATATTTTTTTTTTATGATATTTGATTTTTATCTTGGAGGTTATAATGACAATGTTAAGATAAAATAGATAATTTTATAACAGAACACTTCACATGACACTGAATTTGGTTGTATAAACTATAAAGAACAATGGTACACTGTTAGAAAAATAAAAATATAATGTTCTCAGCGTATATCTGTAAAATAAAAGCGACCGTAATTTTACCATACTTTATTATATTATACAGGTTGGTGATCGCAATATCATTCCTTTACGTCATTATATCCGTTTTCAAACTGTAAAAATCCTGGAATAAATGTTGGCAGGTATCTACTGTTTGTTTGATGCAAAAATGTTAAGTGTACACTAGACTAAAACCGCTTCTCTCCAGTTCTCAAAGAATTGGGCTTCTCATATTTCACGAACTCTTTTCTCAACTGAATTTTCATATCAAATAAAAAAAATCGAGAACTTCCGTGAAAATAATTTTCACCCTTCCACAATAACTGTTATAAAAGGCGTGGATTCTTTTACTTGCTTTAACACCGTGGAGGACTTCATGCTCCAAAAATTGGCTCCGGGTTTTCACTTGCTTTGCAATTATTTTTTGCAAGGGATATAATTGCAGAAGCTGCCAGGTTTTACAATGATAATAATTTACGAAAAGCGTCAAGGGAGCGAGTTATTTTTTCGCCTAGAAAAGGTGTTGGGTGTTAACTCAATTATATATATATATATATATATATATACTATATATATATATATATATATATATATATATATATATGCTGAATATATATATATATATATATATATATATATATATATATATATATATATACTGAATATATATATATATATATATATATATATATATATATATATATATGCTGAATATATATATATATATATATATATATATATATATATATATATATATACTGAATATATATATATATATATATATGCTGAATATATATATATATATATATATATATATATATATATATATATATATATTGACAGACACTTGCTATTTATATAAAGGGGATTTATATACTGTGTATATATGTATATATATATATATATATATGTATATATATACATATATGTATATATATGTATATATACATATATATATATATATATATATGTATGTATATATATATATATATATATATATATATATATATTCAACCATGAATAACAATTCAAGAACAGTGAATTGACATTTTCCAAGAACATATAAATATAAATAATGCTAACGTTTTTAGGCAGCAATGAGGGCAGCATTATATTTCCCCTGCAAGAGAAATTCTTCGCTATGACTGATATCATCACAGAAATCCAATTGAATTTCAACCTTCTAGGATTCATATGATATGAACGTCAGGAGAACATGAGAGTCTTCACAGTATGTCAGGTACATGCGACTACCCACTTGTTCATGAATTTCTACTGTATTTGTACTGTATTCCGAGGAACGTAATGGAAAGATCTTGAATTATTATTGTTTGTAAAATCATTTTTTGTTGGGGGGGGGGGGGTTGCATTTAGATACGAAGATGAGTATTTCTTTGGTATGATTTAGGAGGTTACAGCATCTTTGAGAGAAATATCACGATATGTGACGTTTATTGATTGATGAATGAGATGTTTGAAGTGCTAAAAGAAATAATAATAATAATAATAACAATAATAATAATAATAATTATTATTGTTATTATTATTATTATTATTATTATTATTATTATTATTGAAGTTCATTAATCAACATTGAGGTGTCCAAGCACTTTTCTATTTTCAATTTTGAAACTCATACTCTTTATATTGAAGTGGTAAAGAATTTTTTTTTAAACTATTGTAGGCCTGACAAAGAGCCATATGAAAAAAGGTAGTTCAAAATAGCTGTCGGTAAAGGAATTAATTGCAGATTTTTTTTTTCCTGAAATGTAGCTGCGATTAAAAAATAAATAAATGCATCGAATAGCAAACACAGAAGTGAACATGGTATGGCAAATGTAAAAGCCCAAATTATGGAAGTTAAACAAACCAGTGCAAATATGCAAAATGTCCACCTTGCACACTATTTTAAAAATAACCTAAAACATGTCCATCACTGTCAAACGTTCGTAATTTTGTTTAAGATATATATATATATATATATATATATATATATATACATATATATATATATATATATATATATATATGCAGTGTATATATATACACATATTTATATATATTTATATTTATTCATATATATATGTATGTATATATATATATATATATGTATATATATATATATATATATATATATATGTATATATATATATGTATATATATAAGTATATATATATATATATATATATATATATACATATATATATATATATACACATTTATGTATATTTATATTTATACATATATATATATATATATATATATATATATATATATGTATATATCTATATATGTATATATACACACACACACATATATATATATATATATATATATATATATATATATATATGTATGTATGTATATATATACACTGTATATGTAGGTTTATATATATATATATATATATATATATATATACACACACACTGTATATGTAGGTATATACATATGGATATATACATGCACACACACACATATATATGTATATATATATATATATATATATACATATATATGTGTATATATATATATATATATATATATATATATATATATATATATATATATAGGTGTTTATAAATATACGTTGGTGTATGTGTGTATGTATGTAACAATTAGTGTATTTTACTATGAAATTTAAATATGAAGCCTATCGAAACTAACCAAAAAATTAAATAAAAGCCAAAACCCTAGTTTTCATTATCTTCTAAATTTTACAAGTTATGAGAAACTTTCCTTACCCGTCTGACATATCGACAGTCTATCGATATTTTTATCCATATGTCACGTAGCTCTTTTATAAGATAGCCACAGAGAGAGAGAGAGAGAGAGAGAGAGAGAGAGAGAGAGAGAGAGAGAGAGAGAGAGAGAGAGAGAGAGAGAGAGAGAGAGAGAGGAGTAAATGGTTAAAGGGGAACTTTGAAATTCATTATCTGCTGTGATTTTCCTCAGTTGCACAAAGGTGGTGAATGGTCTCCCAAGCCCCGGTGTCGGGCTTTAAGGCTCTTATTCATATATCTTATTTGATTCGTAGAACATACATATAAGAACAGACTTCTACAGAAATAAGGGCAAATTTAAAAGTGTGGAGATGAAAATTAGAGAAAAGTAGAAAATGATGAGATGAAAACGATAATGAAATTAGAGAATGGTAGGAAATCGAAAATAAACAGACTGTATTTCGGCTGGTGCAATGCATTGCCTCAATTGTTAATACTGGGGTTCAAGTCCAGCTCAAACTAGCTGGTCCCTTTGGTCGCTGCAACCTTACCATCCTTGTGAGCTATGGATGAGGGAGTTTGGGGGAACCTATAGGTCTGTCTGCTGAGTCATCAGCAGCCATTGCCTGGCCCTGCTTGGTCATAGCTTGGGGGAGAGAGGGCTTGGGTGCTGATCATATATATATATATATATATATATATATATATATATATATATATATATATATATATATATATATATAAGGTCAGTCTCTAGGGCATTGTCCTGTTTGATAGGGTAATGTCACTGTCCCTCCTTGGTCCTAGCTTGTGGGGAGGGAGGGCTTGGGCGCTGATCGTATGATATATGGTCAGTCTCTAGGGCAGTATCCTACTTAATAGGGCAATGTCACTGTTCCTTGCCTCTACCATTCATGAGAGGCCCTCAAACATTTAAACCTTCAAACTCCTGATAGCTCAATGATAATGTATCAAGTCACAAGTCTCAGATAGTACTCTTTGAATAATAATCGCGCAACGAAACTATTATGAGGAATCGTAACTTCTTCAGCAAGTGTCAGTTCCAGTGCTCGTAAAGCACATTGCGGAACTGCATTGTTATTTGCAGTGGGATATCATGTGAGGTTTATGTTATGAAAGTAGTATTTGATTAATTGGTTTACATTTAAAAGAGATATTGGATTGAAATCAAGTCATGTTAATTGTATGGACAACAGAAAAACCTATTCATTATTTAAAAGGACTATGGGATGAAAAGAATGTTGATAATGTGGAAAACAGAAAAAAAATATTCATCATTTAAAAGGAATATGGGATGAAACAGAAGTCATGTTGATTATATGGACAACAGGAAAACCTATTCATTATTTAAAAGAAATATGGGATGAAAATTTTTTTTAATGATTTGGAGAACAGGAAAAAAAATATTCATCATTTAAAAGGAATATGGGATGAAACAGAAGTCATGTTACTTATATGCACAACAGGAAAAAAACTTATTCATTATTTAAAAATATGTGATGAAAAAGAGGTTATGTTGATTATACCAAACACAGAAAACTTTAATTATACGAAAAATTAGGAAAACTTATTCATTATTCAAAAGGAATATCGGATGATAAAGAATATTAATAATGTGGAAAACAGATTTTTTTTTTCTATTCATCATTTAAAATGAATATGGGATGAAACACAAGTCATGTTAAGTGTATGGAAAACTAAAACAAACTTATTCATCATTTGAAAGGAATAATGGGATGAAAAAGAATTTATGATAATTATGCGAAACACAGAAAAACTTATTCATAAATTATAATAGATATGGGATGGAAAAAAAGTTAATTACAATGTGAATTATATGGAAAACATAGAAAAACATTCATTTACTTTGCTAATAAAAATCACAGACCTATTGCGATGAACTGAAATTAACTGGGTTTCGAATTTCATTGGAGTTATCATACGTATTGCAAAATTTTTTATTGTAATGGAATATGTATAAAAAATTTCGGTGTCCATTTTTTTCATGATATTTATATTGCAATTCCACATGGTGGAATTTATGTAAAATCTGTACTAATTTGGAATTGTAATAAGCCGTTTTTAAGCTAATAATTATCGACTTGATATGATAGATGTGATATCAATAAAAATTACTTTAATTTGAAAGTCCTTGAGAATCCTTGGACTTGGGCATTCAGATATTAAAGGTTCCAAGTAACTGTTTTTTTTTTTTTTTTTTTTACCAATGAGGGAAAAATCAGTATTTTTGTGGGTGGATATTGAAAAAAAAGGGATAGGAAATGAAAAAGAAGTATTCAAATTGTAATAAAGATGAAAGCATATACAGTAGATCTTTTCACTTCATAACAAATCCAATCATTTTATATGACGCACTTTCTTGGTTCAGTAAATACTTTTAAACAAACAAAAGTAATTCCTTTAAGCAAGAATGCCTCACGTACATTTGATGTAAATTCATACAAATATTAATTGTAAAAGAGGTAGTAAACTTAGTGGCGTAATTCGTTATATAAGTTAAGCTCCCTGAAATGACATTTCCTTGTGTACTAATCAGCTAAATACCAAAACTTTGTCGGAGATGTTATATGTCTTATGGCATTAAGTCGGTCACAGATCATCATTTACCTAATTTGAAAACGGCGTTTTTTTTTTTTTTTTTTTTATTAGTAATATTTGTAACCTCACCTCCGCCCCCCAACAAAAAATTGATAGGCCAGACAATTATATTATTAAATACTTAATACATCGCACGTAAGTGAAATATATATAACTATACCTCAAACATTGTTTTACGAAAATTAAGTTATAAGAGAAGCTGAGGAAATACTGTATGGAAATTAATATCAAGAAAATATGTACGTTATAATTTGAGATATTGTGTGAAACGAAAATAACAGCCAAAACTCCTTTGAGCATGAAGGATGTCCTGATGTTGGGAACAAGGTTAGTACACGACATGGCTTTGAAGTAATTTAGCTTATTTCCGTAATGAATACTAAAACTTTCTTCATGAGAGCAACGCTTTTTTATATCGTTAGATATTACATTTTCAATAAAACCTATTTATTTCAAACTTTTTCATAAACTGGAAATTTATGTATGAAAGATTTCTTTTAATAATAATAATAATGATAATGTATTGAAAAAAAGAAGCAAACAACTATGGTTCTTCCTACGGAATAAATTCTGAAGTTACATTTCTGTGTAGTTAAATATGGATAGCAAGGACCGTACATTACTAAGAGCTGAAATTGCATGCATGCCAGAACTTTGAGAAGTACCCAGTTCGTGGTAATAATAATAATAATAATAATAATAATAATAATAATAATAATAATAATAATAATAATAATAATAATAATAATAATAATGATGATGATGATATAATAATAATAATAATAATAATAATAATAATAATAATAATAATAATAATAATAATAATAACTGAATGGAAAACTCCCATTAGTTTAGCTCTTTT
>NC_090746.1:104096065-104106065 GCF_036898095.1 Palaemon carinicauda | reverse complement strand
TCCCCGTCCTTCGGGTAAAGGGAGAGGGAGTAGTTATACTCAGGTGGAAGGGGATACTTGTTCGTTTGTCTGCTTGTCTATCTCAATATAAGTCATAATTCTTGACGGGTCGCGTACACTATTCATTAATGTTGATAAAAAAAATCTCGCAAGTATTTGCTCTCCAATTTATAACCGGCGAAATGGATTCATTTAGCTAAGAATGCGTATATGTTTCTCTCATGTCCTATACATATATTTTTAGAGCTCGCAGTACCAGACATGTCAAAAGTTAACTTTACTAATGGTTATATATTTTTTTTCTTATTCTTGATATTGTAATTGTCATTATTAATTAATCTCTTGCTTGGCGGTACACTCGGGCACACTATTCTATTTTGTTTCTGTAACTCCTGTTATTGTGAATTTTTTATTGTTTATATGTTCTTAAACTTCTCTTTTAGTTGATTTCCTTATTTCCTTTCTTCACTTGGCTATTTCCCCGGTTGGAGCCCTTTGGCTTATAGCATCCTGCTTTTCCAACTAGGGTTGTAGCTTAGCAATTAATAATAATAATAATAATAATAATAATAATGATAATAATAATAATAATAATAATAATAATAATAATAATAATAATAATAATAATAATACTTTCCTAATCATTCAGTTGAATTTAGATAGGCGTTACGAATTTGAAAGAAAATTAAACTAGGGCAATACGTTAAAATGAAAAATAAAAAATGACTTTTTAGCTTTGGGTACCCTCTCCATATCACTCAAAGAATGTCTCTAAAAATGGAAGAGTGTAAAACACTGTTGGAGTCCCATTGGAGTCCTTGGGCTTATAGAATCCTGGTTTTCCAACTAGGATTGTAACTTAGCAAGTAATAATAAGAATAATAACTGCAGGGTACATTAACAACAACAACAACTACTACCAAACTCACCACGTTATTTAATACACCATAACCCCATGTTCCACAACATCTTTATATATCCCTTTACCTCAGACAGCTCCATGTCAGTAACAACTCGCTTTTTTTGGTTAGTAATAATAATAATAATAGCTGCAGGGAACATTCACATCAACAACAACAACAACAACTATAAAAGTTACCACGTTATTTAATACACCATAACCCATGTTCTACATCTTTATATATCTCTTTACCTCAAACAGCTCCATGTCAGAAACAACTTGGTTTCTTTGGTTACTTGAACTTTATACTTTGGTGAATCCTGAGGCTGATAAATCACGTCTCAAACACGTTTTGAGAGATGAACATTTCCCAAGCTGAATATAGACACTTTGAGAAGATGTTCTCGTGATGTCCTCTGGGAAGTTTCAAGAAACTCTTTTGACGAATGGCTGCTCAAGACACCAGACGTTTACTATTTTTATTCTTCCGATTTCTTCCACTTGAGAAAAAGAAACTTGGAGTATTCTTCATGTTTTCTTCACGGAAAGTCTTGAATTAACTGAATGTTCAAAGGTTTCTGGAACAGATATTGTTTATCCAAATAGGGTTATAGCTTAGCTAATAATAATAATAATAATAATAATAATAATAATAATAACACTTTCCATATCATTCATTTGCATTTATATAGTCGTTACGAATTTGAAAGAAAATTAAACTAGGGCAGTACATTAAAATGAAAAAAAAAAAAATTTAAGCTTTGGGTATCATTTCCATGTCACTCAAAGAATGTCTCTAAAAATGGAAGAGTCGTTTCCAGATAAAAGCCTTTGGATGCGTTGGTAGACAATGGAAATCTGGAATGAAAGGGAAGCCAAAATGGCAGGATTACGACGACAAATCCCCAGCTTTATGTTCGACTTTGTGGAAGTATGACTGGGATTACCAGTGAAGTATTGAGCCTTCTTTTAGTCATGTTACATATATCATTAATTCACAGTTTTATGGTCTGTACACTATCTGTTGAGATAACATCCTTTCCAGCAAAAAGCAGAATTTACTGATACAAATCTGAGACCGAAATTAAAAGAAAGATAAGTATGGAATGGGAAGTTTTTGTAAATAAAAGGTTATGAAAAGTAAAGCCCTGTCCACACGATCGAGCATGCCCGACGGGCAAACAGTGATACCAGGCCACTATGGTTTGTGAAGATGAGGGTTGATGACGTCAGAAGCGGGAAAACTAAAGCATGGATCTGGCAACACTGTATGATGCCAGATTCCAGTCTGTGGTTTTCCTGCTTCTGACGTCATTAACTCTCATTCTTGCTAACTATTGTGGTCTGGTATCACTGTTTGCCCGTCGGGCATGCTCGATCGTGTGGCTTAAGATGCTACTCTCTCTAAAATGAAACGAATTTTTTCAGGTGGTCTTACAATTATCATCTTATGCATCAGAAACTTCGATCTCTAGTAAAGCCTTAGAACACAAGCTAGTTACCACTCAAAGAGTTATGGAAAGAATAATAATGGGAATAGCACTAAGAAACAGAAAAGAGCAACCTGAATGCTAAAAGTAGAGGTTATTCTAACAACATGTAAGAAAACTAAATGGATATGGACGGGCCATGAGAATGACAAATAATAGATATACAGTAATAATAACAGAATGGGTCCCTAGAGATTGCAAAAAAAATAGATGAAGATATTGACGAGATAAGAAAATTTATGGGTATAGACTGGCATGGAAAGACCATTAACATATATGCATACATATGAATATGGAAAGTTTATATATTGAAAATTTCTTTATTTTTCAAGCTGTGACAAACTGATTATTGGGTATATCTTTTCCTGGAATACCCACTTCAATCCAGGAGTAAAATTGCACGATCCCTGTCAGCAATTTCACAGCAAAAATCTGAATTTAATTCGGCAGTTCCATTAAATCGCTTCCGATTTCCAGAAAATATTTCCATATTTCGGTGAACTGGACTGTGACTAAAATTTAATTTCGAAATAGACATCATTTTGTCAAGCTGATGGGATTAAATTTCACTGTTCATTTCAAAATTGTCTGAAGCCTTTGTCCTGCAGGGGACTAGAAACGGCTGCAATTGTTGTTGTTATTGTTGTTGTTGTTGTTGTATTTGCTTCTTTTGTTCAGTTTTCCCTCTTCAAGTGCTATAAAAGTCCCTTTATTATTATTACTTGCTATGCTACAACCCTAGTTGGAAAAGCAGGATGCTATAAGCCCAGGGGCCCCTACAGGGAAAATAGCTCAGTGAGGAAAGAAAACAAGGAAAAATAAAATATTTTAAGGACAGTAACAACATTAAAATAAATATTTCCTATATAAAGAATAAAATCTTTAACAAAACAAGAGGAAGAGAAATAAGATAGAATAGTGAGTTTCTAGCAAACACATCGTATGACTCTAAAGATTATGCTTATTCACATGATTATCCAACTTTTTTGATGATTTTAACATGTTTGCTTTTCGTATTTTTTTCTGTTATATTTTTAAAACTGGCTACATACTTATTATTGTAGGAGCATATAAAGTTATTTCATCATGAAAAATGTTGGACTGAGAATGAATAAATTCTCAAAAGGATTAAATATATGGATAGAAATACTCACAGTTTCCTTTTGAAAATACCCACTTTTTAACTTCGTTTATTTTGATTAGCAATTAGGTGGTTTGGTATTAACGTCTAAGAGTTCTTTATAACTTACAAAGATGAGAGATCTTTACCAGGCAGGTGATATGATCCCATATATGAGAAAAATAGAAGTTTCCTATTGAAGAAACTAACTAAATTCTAGATCTGATAAACAGAATACTCCTACTTATCATCGTTTTAAGATTCCCAGTAAGAGATTATCATTGACACTTTGATGCAAGTCTTCTGCTGGTATGTTTGGAACTTGCATTCATCCGTTTATGCGTTTCCAATGTTTTATGAGATAATTATTCATTGGAAAAGTAAGCCATGTATTGCACACTATAGAAACCACTGTTCTGTAAACAGTTTCACAAGCTATTGTACCACCTGTGTGTCACACGATCGTACATAGTAACGACATTTTTCTTTTTTGTATATATTATCCTTTGTATCTTCCCTCTCTCCTCGCACTGACAGCAACTTGTATAACATGTCTGCCTAATTCATTGTTAACTGTTAACAGAACCGGTTGCCGGTTTGAATATGGCGAAGACTGGGGGTCCCGTCGTCTTGATATAGTGATAAATACTGTGTTTGGCACGAGCCGTGGGCGTTTGGCGAAGTTCTGAACGAAAATATATGCAAAAAAGAGAACTGTCGTTACTATATACGATCGTGTGACACACGGGTGGTACACTATGTACTTTACAGCACGTGTTTCATACACGCTCGTGCACTGTAACGGTTTTGATTTTTTTATCTTATCACTCGCTCTTCCCTGCACTGTTAATGGACCATCCTGTGTTTTCATGGTAGCATATGCTTTATCCTATTTGAATTTTTGTGACGTTCTTCCTCGGAAGTCACTGTATATAAACTCGATGACTAATAAAGTTTAGTTGCATTCACCTCACCTCTCAGTTATCACCTAACTGACGCCTCGCCCAGTACCTTTGAATCCAAGATACTGTGAGAGTATTATTATTATTATTATTATTATTATTATTGTTATTATTATTGGTATTATTATTATTATTACTTGCTAAGCTTCAACCCTAGTTTTAAAAGCAGGATGCTATAAAGCCAGGGGCTCCAACGGGGAAAGTAGCCCAGTAAGGATGGAAACGAGGAAAAAATAAAATAACTTAAGAACAGTTACATCATTAAAATAAATATTTCCTATATAAAGTATGAATTAACAAAACAAGAGAAAGAGAAATAAGATAGAATAGATTGCCCAAGTGTACCCTCAAGCAAGAGAACTCTAACCCAAGAGACAGTGGAAGACCATGATACAGAGGCCATGGCACTACCCAAGACCCGAGAACAATGCTTTGATTTTGGAGTGTCCTCCAAGAAGAGCTGCTTGCCATAGCTAAAGAGTCTTCTACCCTTACCAAGACGAAAGCATTAAAGAATAGACTTTTGTGGAAGACTCCCGAGTCTCAAAAAGATAAAAAATATGCTCATTTATTTTCTGTTCTTAGTTTCCCCTGAGACAAGTTTATCTTGGTGACGCCGAATACAATTCCATTGCTCATATCATTTGCAATTTCAAGAAGCGACTTCAATTTCATTTTCGTAATAGAATTTCGGTTGGACTCAAAGACATTGCAGATATGCAATTTTTTTCATAATTGAAGTACGACAAAGAGCCAAGACATCAATTCAATTAGATCCAAGTTTATATGCATTTGCATTTGGCAAGCATAAATGCATAAATGCATTTTGGAAGAGATACCGAGAAACAGAGAAGGTAGGATCTTTGCTACCAGACTGAGCGGGAATGTTTGTTGATGGAAATTTTATTTTCTCTTGAACTCTTTAGTATCTGTAATAACAGATAACTCCCAGGTACGCTTTAGCATAAGAGAAAAGACTGATGAGCATATCTAAAGCACATCCTTACCAGAAGGAAATTCGTTTTGTTATATTGTGAATTGTGGTGCTATGACTCGAAAAGTTAATCCAAGATTATGGCTTTAAAATAAAGAGCTCAAAGAAAGCTCTAAATTTGTATTGGATAATTGATGTCTCGTACAAAGAGAGATTGGGGTTTGTTTTATGAAACTTGATTGTCTGCGCCACTAATGAATAATTACCCCATTTCTGTATCTTTGAAGAAATCTTACTTTTACTGTGATATTACAAGGAACTCCGTTTAGGTCAGCAGATTGGGGTGTTATTTTTCTTAATCACGTTAATACTAACACAAAGAAAGTTTCTTAAATTTGGTCTTATTAGTCTTCTTGACTTGGGAAGATTTAGGAACCTGTCCATTATAGCCGATATAAAGAGAAGATGATTGTGCGCGCGCGCGCGCGTGTATATATATATATATATATATATATATATATATATATATATATATAAATTTATATATATATATATATATATATATATATATATATATATATATATATATATATATATATATATATAGCTGTGTATGCGTTTACCCAAAAACCCACATGAATACGTGATAATTAGAATTTCTTTTATTTTATAAAAATGTAAATATTGACTACACATTTCATGGTTTCATCTTATATATCATCGAGGCTTCATGAGAATTGATACGACATAAAAATATACGTTACTTATGGAAGGGGAAGAGTTCCTACGAAATTGAAAAAAAATTGAAAACCAAAGGAAAACATCCAGTGACTCGGGATTGGAAATAAAAACCCAGATCTCATTAAGGAGACGAAGGACTTCAAATAACAGCTGAGAGATTAAGGCATCCTATTCACAAACAACTTTTGGTCTTTTAAACTTGCTTGGTTTACACTTGTTTGATTAAAAAAATGGCGTATAGTCAATCCTTTGCTATTATTATTATTATTATTATTATTATTATTATTATTATTATTACTTGCTAAGCTGCAACCCCAGTTGGAAAAGCAAGATGCTATAAACCCAGGGGCCCCACCATGGAAAATAGCCCAGTTAGGAAAGGAAACGAGGAAAAATGAAATAAATATTTCCTATTTAACTTTAAAAACTTTAACAAAACAAGGGGAAGAGAAATTATATAGAATAGTGTGCCCGAGTCTACCCTCAAGCAAGAGAACATCGGAAAAACGTTACTGAAATTTTAGTTGTTTTGGCCGATGTGGTAAGGTCCCTGACTGGTGAACGCCAGACTGGGGTACGAGTCCCGCTCAAACTCGTTAGTTTCTTTGGTTACAGCGACCTCACTATCCTTGTGAGCTAAGGAAAGGGGTTTAGGGGGAGCCTATAGGTCTATCTGCCGAGTCATTAGCAGCCATTGCCTGGGCCTCCTTGGTCCTAGATTGGATGGAGAGGGGTCTCGGGCACTGATCATATGTATAGGTAGTCAGTCTCTAGGTCATTGTCCTGCTTGATAAGGCAATGTCACTGTCCCCTGCCTCAGCCATTCATGAGTGGCCTTTAAACCCTTAAAACGGCCCTATCCAATGTCTTTTACGATTTGAAATTAAATATCTAGATACTTTCCTTATATACACTGTTAGAAAAATTGTAATTTTAATTGGAAAGTCTCCGTAAAGATATACTGTTCTCAACCGTATTTCAGTAAAATACAGTCGACAGTAATTTTACCTTAATATGTTATTATCTTTTACCTGTTAGTGACCGTCATATCTCTCGTTTACGTCCACATATCCGTTTTTAAAACGGTAAAATTCCTAGAATGAATGCTGCCAGACATTTATCCTTTTTAAGGCAAACTTTTAACATAGACCGTTGCTTGCTGTTGTTCTAGCTAAGACCTTCAAATTCCAATTAGGCTGGAGTCAATACCGCTCAGCTGGACGCGTCTCTTGTTTGTCAGAGGATATAACAATTCTTGACATTTATCGCTGCATTGTTAGTTGCCAAATCAACAAGAACAAGGAAACAAACAATGGATAGAGGATCCCAGGTTAGTCTGACCAATTACAGAGCAGCAGTGATGATAGAATGGAATAATTACAGCGTCTTCGTTTAGATAAAGAATAGCAATTGTTTGCGGACTTGCCTATTGTTGGACTTGATTGATAGATAAGTTTCCTCATTGCAATCATCATTATTCTTACTAAGTAACTAAGAAGAGGTTGAAATTGGAAAATAATCTCTCTCTCTCTCTCTCTCTCTCTCTCTCTCTCTCTCTCTCTCTCTCTCTCTCTCTCTTCTTATAAAGGTTTCTTTCCATTTAGGATATTCTTACCATGTAACTAAGAAGAGATTGAAATAGGAGAATAATCTCTCTCTCTCTCTCTCTCTCTCTCTCTCTCTCTCTCTCTCTCTCTGGGTTTTTCGTTACTCTTGACAACAAAGCAGTCCTATGGAAACTCTCTCTCTCTCTCTCTCTCTCTCTCTCTCTCTCTCTCTCTCTCTCTCTCTCTCTCTCTTCTTATAAAGGTTTCTTTCCATTTAGGATATTCTTACCATGTAACTAAGAAGAGATTGAAATAGGAGAATAATCTCTCTCTCTCTCTCTCTCTCTCTCTCTCTCTCTCTCTCTCTCTCTCTCTCTCTCTCTGGGTTTTTCGTTACTCTTGACAATAAAGCAGTCCTATGGAAACTCTCTCTCTCTCTCTCTCTCTCTCTCTCTCTCTCTCTCTCTCTCTCTCTCTCTCTCTCTCTCTCTCTCTCTGTATCTGTGGGTTTTTGTTACTCTTGACAAGAAAACAGTCCCATGGAAATCTCTCTCTCTCTCTCTCTCTCTCTCTCTCTCTCTCTCTCTCTCTCTCTCTCTCCTTACAAGTTTCTTTCCATTGTAGTATATACCAGTTTCTATTCAGTACACATGTAAGTCTTATGATCCAATTACACACAGGGACAGAGAAATGAATTGCAGTTGGAATCCTTTCTGTAGAAGCATTTCGTATGATATAATAAAGGAGGTTGATTAAATTCTGTGTAATTATGGTTTTAAAACAGGAAAAGGTCACTGGGTTATATGACATTGCTTGATAATTATACATTGATTATTCCAAGAATTATGAATTAATCCTTCGAGAAAAAATATCAACTTTGTTTTTCAAGAATAAAACCTTTAGGTAAAAGACACTTGACATAGACAATGAGGCCATTAACCCACTATGTAAGAACGTTTTGGAGAAATATACATTTTAAGGTAGATGTAATTACATTAGGAAGTGTAGCTAAGAAGGAATAATGTTTTTGAAATTTCTGTTCGTATATTGTTGAGGATTACCTTTCAATACATTTGAATTAATCTAGTCAACTGTTTTTTAGGATGTGATAAAAGTTTGTGCAAAAGTTTACATTTTCTCTCTAGGTTATAGAGTAATAAGATGACAACAGCATAACGAGGACTTATAAGTATCCATAATCATTCACACACACATAGAGAGAGAGAGAGAGAGAGAGAGAGAGAGAGAGAGAGAGAGAGAGAGAGTTTTGAGTTGATGATTATTTAAAAAAATTAAAACATAAAAAGAGTTATTGCAAAACTCTCGTTCAGAATTAGCTCAGTTTTCCCTTAACATTACATGATATAAATTCTCTTCGCTTATATACAAGTAAATTGAAGTTATAACTATCAATCAGTACTTTCCAATCATTAAATAAATTCTCACTTAATTAATTATGAGTCCATATAGATAGAGCAATTATATCAAATGTAATTTTAGTGGAGTTTAACATTTTAACGTGAATTTTGAGTATAAATGTGATCAGGAAAAAAATCAGAAAATGGACGCAATTATATCACTGGTACTACATTATATTACGTTTTTATTTCAAATATATGTAGCTGAGTTTTCACCTAAAATCCTTTCAATAAATTCTACCATTGGACTACTATTACAAAATATATTACCTTTATTTTAGGAATGTGTAAACAAGTCATTGAAAATGAATATTATTACATGACTGCAGTGTCTATATATATATATATATATATATATATATATATATATATATATATATATATATATATATATATATTTATATTTATATATGTATATTTATATATGTATGTATATTTATATATATATATTTATATAAATACATACATATAAATATGTATATATATATATATATATATATATATATATATATATATGTGTGTGTGTGTGTGTGTATATGTATATATGTGTGTGTATATACATATACATATATATATATATATATATATATATATGTATATATATGTATGTATATATATATATATATATATATATATATATATATATATATATGTATGTATGTATGTATATATACACTGTATCTATTTTTTATTTCAGGAGTAGGCTATGTAGTGGACTGAATATTCTGAAATCCTTCATCATTATTTCTTATTAAATAGCTGCTATTACATTTTAATTAGCTCTATTTCAGGAATGTTGTTCATCCGAACTTCTTTACAATAAAATCAATCAAATGTATCGATACAGCATTAATCTAAGTTTGAACTGCTTCGTCTTCGCGTCCTTC
>NC_090746.1:104068565-104078565 GCF_036898095.1 Palaemon carinicauda | reverse complement strand
TTTGTGCTAACAATAAAGATGGCGACTTTTCAAAATGGGTATGAATAAATGTATATGGAAGCAGAACGCTGGCATCTTCATGGAAACTTCCCTTGTAATCCTTTTAGTGAGGAACATTATTTGTCTTAGACAACCCAAGATGCAAATTGAAAAATAATTTTCAATGATTCACTGACTGGGAAAAAAAAAAAGATTCTCTTGGAAAGCTGTTTAACTATTTTGCCAATATTATAGCGCAAAGAAATTTTTAGACAAAATAGCTTAGCTTAAATATGGCATCTGGGAAAATGATTGTGTACATAAAACATAAGTATGATACTGTAGTACTATTGAATATACTTCAACTAGGTATTTTGTTCATTCAATGAAGTAAGTATCATTTTGTTCATTCAATGAAGTAACTGATACTGTTAAGCAATAATGTGCCAGCCGAAACCCTATTCTGGTAGTTACTGTTGAATGATTGAAGCCGTAACACAAGAGGGCTAAATGCACGGCGGGCGGACACAGTTCCCATTTTAGTTAGTAGGGGGGACGTCCGTGAGTGTAGGTTATGTTATTGTCAAGGAAACGATGGGCAAACTGTTGAAGTGTCCATGCCCGTTATAGAGGCAGACTGTCTGAAATTGACTGGACTGTTTCCTAGTCATACGTTCGCCTTCGTGAGAGTACTGTCTTCCTTGTGCAGTTTGATCTAGTAACTTTCAAAACTATAGAATTACGGGGAAATCAGAGTGCCTGCGCTGCATAAGCCTCTGTGGAAGGGCCTTTATCCTACTTTGAGATTGGTTCGCCTTTGATTGTTTTTAGAAGCCTATGAATAATATATATTTAAGTACAATTTCCATCTAGTCAATTGCCCGAAAACCAAAACTTCCTAATTGTTATTTGCTGTAAATGAATATTAAAGTCAACCCTCGAAAATTAAATTTAATTCGTCAGTTAGAATTTCGTCAGTTAGACCAGAACAGAGTTAATTGGAGTTGTTTGTTTCATTCGTTAGCTTTACTTTCAGCATATATTTCGCAAGGAAAAAAAATCCGCATCAAACTGCTTCCTGAAGCAATTATCCTTCCACAGGCAATGCACTTGTTAAGATAGGGAAATGACATCCTGAAATGAAATTGACCATTAAACCAGGGTTGTGGTGGCCGATGACTGGTGAATGCCAGACTGGGTTTCGAGTCCCACTCAATCTCGTGAGCTCTTTTAGTCGCTGCAACCTCACCATCCTTGTGAGCTAAGGATTGGGTGTTTGGGGGACCTTAGAGGTCTATCTGCTGAGTCTTCTGCATCCATTGCCTGGCCCTCCTTGGTCCTAGGTTGGGTGGAGAGTGAGCTTGGGCACTGATTGATCATATGTATATATGGTCATTCTGTAGGACATTGTCCTATGGATCTATCTGCTGAGTCATCAGCAGCCATTACCTGGCCCTCTTTGGTCCTGGCTTGGGTGGAGAGGGGGCTTGGGTGGAGAGGGGGGGGGGCTTTGGGCGTTCTTCATATGTATATATGGCCAGTCTGTAGGTCATTGTCCTACGGGTCTATCTGCTGAGTTATCAGCAGCCATTGCTTGGCCCTCCTTGGTCCTAGCTTGGGTGGAGAGGGGGCTAGGGCACTGATCATATATATATATGGCCAGTCTCTAGGGCATTGTCCTACTTGATAGGGCAATTTCATTATCCCTTGCCTCTGCCATTCATGAGTGGTCTTTAAGCCTTTAGAAATAAGCAATTTTATCTCGACTGAATACCAACATCCTTGATTTATGGACTGCCAAAGCAAGTGCCCATGGGCCCTTTAATTTAAGGCTGAGGTCATTCTTAAACGAACCAACGAACGAACATTCTTGACACATCTACAACAGATTTCCCAAACGGATTTGTATGCGAAATAGTTATCCCTTGAACCTTAAACAGCCGTTGCAAAGTGAGCCGCATTATTCGGGTGGAACTTATCGAACATCCGGTTATCAGTTTAAAGTCTTTTTACTCGTCCCTCCCTTTATGGTTATTGCTTTCTCTCCTTCGAATTCCTTATACTTATATCGTTATGGTTATGTTCTACTGTAAAGCTGGATAATAGTCCCTATAAAACACAGTTGGTCCCTTCGGTGCACAGATGTTGAACTGGAAAGTATGTGCACTAGAGTGAAATGCCGAATGCAGATAATGTGGAGAGAGAGAGAGAGAGGAGAGAGAGAGAGGAGAGAGAGAGAGAGAGAGAGAGAGAGAGGAGAGAGAGAGATGGGGGGTGTTTGAAGTTGTAATGAATATGGACACTGAATTATATTGATAGAAAAGGAAAGAGAGAGAGAGGAGAGAGAGAGAGAGAGAGAGAGAGAGAGAGAGAGAGGAGAGAGAGAGAGAGAGAGTTTTGAAGTTGTAATGAAAATGGACGCTGAAACAAAGAGAGAGAGAGAGAGAGAGAGAGAGAGAGAGAGAGAGGAGAGAGAGAGAGAGAGAGAGAGAGTTTTGAAGTTGTAATGAAAATGGACGCTGAAACAAAGAGAGAGAGAGAGAGAGAGAGAGAGATAGAGAGAGAGAGAGAGAGAGAGAGAGAGAGAAGAGAGAGAGAGAGAGAGAGAGAGAGAGAGAGAGTTTTGAAGTCGTAATGAAAAATGACACTAAAACAAATAGATATGAGAGAGAGAGAGAGAGAGAGAGAGAGAGAGAGGAGAGAGAGAGAGGAGAGAGAGAGAGAGAGAGAGAGAGAGGGAGAGAGAGAGAGAGAGATTAATTGATTGAGAGTTTTCTGGTATCCTGACATCTAAGGTTATTGACGCAGAGAGAGTGAGAGAGTTGTGAAATCGTAATGAAAATGGACACTGAAACAGAGATATAAAAGGGGAGAGAGAGAGAGAGAGAGAGAGAGAGAGAGAGAGAGAGAGAGAGAGGAGAGAGAGAGAGAGAGAGAGAGATAGAGAGAAAACCAAATATCTAGTTTAAAAAGTATTTTCAATAGTACTTGATACTCCTCTATACCAACTTCTGAGAACGTCGATGATTGTACATTCATTGAGCACAAAAAAAGTTGTTCACTATTTCGAGAAGCTATAATTTTCCCTCATCACATTTTTTTTTTTTTTTAATTCTTTGAGAGTAATTCCACCAATATTGATGATCTTCCGTGAAAGTGTTAAAGTTTTTGGTAACTTTTTATTTTAAAGAGCTATTTTTTTTTATTTTTTTTATTTTCTTTATTAGAAATTACTGAATACTAATGATCATTTTCCAGTTTTACCTCTTTTTAAATAATACTTTTGAAAACGAGCTTATTGATCACCATTTTTCTTTAAACTCCTTTAGCCTCAATTTACTTCGATGTCAGGTTGCAAGAAAACTTCAAATCATTCATTCATTAGTCTCAATTTAATCCAACTCTTATGATGAAGATTATCTTTTTTTTTTAATATTTAAGTAAATATTTTATTATATCAAGGCTTAGTCCCATTTTGTTTATGGATAAATTTAGGTGATATGAAATAGGAGTAAAATTTAAGGAGCATCCGAAAATCCTTACACTTGAAAAAAAAAATTGAATGTTAATAACCATTTACAGTTTTAAAAACGGAAATATTGACGTCAAGGAGTCAGTGCTATTACGGTCAACAACCCGTAAGAGATTATAAAAAAGTACGATAAAATTACGGTCACCTGCATTTTACTGAAATACGGATGAAAACATTATATTTTTACGGAGAATTTCCGATTAAAATTACGGTTTTTTTTTGTTTATCAGCGTAGACTTAATGCCTCGCCAAGGCCACTTTGTCATTAGACTGGGTAATCAACGCATTTTGATAATAATTAGAGGGGCCCTCAGTAGAGCACAGACTCTCCACAGCGGCAGCATATTTCTCGACCTTTTGCTCGACCTTGACCTTGGCCCTTGATCTTAACATGTATTAATTGGACCACTTTCCATACACTCAATTATGAACCAAGTTTGAAGTCCCTGTGACAACGATGTTCAAACTAATGACTGATTACGTGATTTGGAAATTTTCCCTGACCGTGACCTTGACCTTCTAAAATATAATCATTTCCAGCTATTTACTTAAAAGTTAATCCCAGCAAGTTTTATTACTTTACGATTGGAATTGGGGCCAGGAAGCTGTTCACAAACAAACACACGTGCACAAACACAAGCGGGAATTAATATATATATATATATATATATATATATATACACACAAATATATATATTCATATATGTATATATACACATATACATACACACACATATATATATATATTGTATATATATATATATATATACATATATATATATATTGTATATATATATTGTATATATATATATATATATATATATTATATATATATATATATATAAACACTCATACATATATATATGTGTGTGTATATATATATATATATATATATATATATATATATATATATATATAATATAGTGTGTATATATATATATATATATATATATATATATATATATATATATATAATATATATATATATATATATATATATATACATGGTCACTGGAGGACCAGGTAATGGCTGCTGATGATTCAACAGGTAGATCTATATGCTCCACCAAAATCCTCAATCTGAACTCACAGGTATGGTGAGGTTGCAGATACTTCAAGAAACTATGGAGCTTGAGCAGGTCTCAAATCCCAGTCTAGCAGATCACGAGGCAGGGATGTTTTCAATCATCATCATCATCATCTCCTCCTACGCCTATTGACGCAAAGGGCCTCAGTTAGATTCCGCCTGTCGTCTCTATCTTGAGCTCTTATTTTGACAAATTTTATGTAGTCTTGTCATTTGGTCTTATGTTAGGTTTATACTTTGATGGTACATAAATCCTATTATAAACAACAGAACTCATCATAGCCCTTGCCTTTAATTTCTTTACAATTAACCATTGACCGGAATACATTATTACAATTCTTCTTTTCAGTTTTGAATCACCGTAGAAATTATCACCAAACTAATCTCTATAATGTTAAGATTTACCTTCTAACATTACATATTCATTCTGATATTATTATTATTATTATTATTATTGTTATTATTATTATTACTTGCTAAGCTACAACCCTAGTTGGAAAAGCAGGATACTATAAGGCCATGGGTTCAAACAGGGAATTAGCTAAGTGAGGAAAGGAAACGAGGAAAAATGAAATATTTTAAGAAGAGTAACAACATTAAAATAAATATCTCCTATATAAACGATAAAAACTTTAGCAAAACAAGGGGAAGAGAAATAAGATGGAATATTGTGCCCGAGTGTACCCCCGAGTGATTTAATGTATTTATTGCAAAAAGAATGGGGAAGTCACACGTACCAAAACTTGAGTTGAAATGCATTATTGGACTTTAATTGTTAATCTATTTTTTTTTCGGGAAAGCCATGTTTATGTGAAATAGTCATTCATCGGAAATTCTGTCCATGATAGGATTCCAATCCTATCAATTATACTTAGAAAATTGTAAATTCTTTAATGAGTTTACTGTTCTTTACTTCTTGTGTTGCTGGTTAACCCCAAAATTGGGGGAGAAGCCAAGGGGACTATGTATATATGTATAATGTACTGTCATGAGTTTTGCCTAATTATTGTTATATTTTTTTCTATTTATTTTTTTTTTTCAGATTGCCTTCAACCGCTTCAATATGGTGAGTGATGACAAGACATTAGAGCCACTGAAACTATATGGCAACAGGGTCTTTGCTCCCCAGCAAGAAAATCACATTGCCAGCAGTGTGATCTAGATAGCCACGATTTTCTATGACGTCCCAGTTCTGGAATTCCACAGGTTAGTGTACCACGATACTGTAAGGGAAGTCCAGAGGTCTTGGGGAATGGGGGTATGGCTACATTATGTCTACATGGCTTGCCATCTGAGCCTTACCCTAAAGGCTCCAGAGTACTTGTTGGTTTCCAGAGGTATTGCCTTCAACTGTGTAAATATTGAAGTTTTCTTCAAGGCTTGCACTGAAGCATTGGCTTTGTACAGCTTCACTATGTATCCAGGGTGTTGGCCAGCCTTTTGAAAGGAGTCTTGATCTCTCTGAAGGTATCCACTCAGAGGTAGGCAAGTTTCATCAAGGCATCCTTACCACTGTACAGCTCCATTTACTTAGTTCAACTAAAAATTAGGAACTTCATATTATTTCCAGTTAAGATAGCCTAATCTATTTTAATTGTTTTACATTAAATTTTTAAATCTTTGGTCCTAGCTTGGGTAGAGAGGGGCCTTGGGCATTGATCATATGTATATATGGTCAGTCTCTAGGGCATTGTCCTGCTTGATTGGACAATGTCACTGTCACTTGCCTCTGCCATTCATGAGTGGCCTTTACACCATTAAACAAGAGGCTTCACCAGCGGAACTCTGACTGCTATGGGCCTTATAATTATTAAGAAATAATATTTAAAATTTTGAAAATGTATGAAATTGTCTGAGCTTATAACCCTTTAATAAAGGGGGGAAAATGTTATACATCTCTTGATTTTTTTTAGTATGTTACACATATCCAACACAAAATATAGTATAAATAACATTTATGAAACATCCAACTAATATTAAGAATAACAACTAAGTATCGGTCATCTGCAAGTGGCAACTGAATGATATTCTAATTAACAAGAAAATATCGGATATACAAGTAAAAATACAAATTGCAAAGTCTAAAAGAGGATCAGTATTACATGCCCCCTTGCAACGTAGCTAATCATCGTATATTGAAGGCCCTAATTGCAGGAGAAGTAGGATTAATTGCGAATCTCATGTGCAGACAGAACAATCAAGGATGGAAAGCGGGATACAAGGACGGGATCAGTAATATCACGAGTATTTAGTAGGCTGAAATGGTAACATTAATATTCGTTTGCTCTCCCAGTGGTGATGACTGAAAATTCCAAAATTAACGAGGATGTCTTAATGAAAAGACGGCTAATCACACAACTAACATACATATATACAGTATATATATATATATATATATATATATATATATATATATATATATATATGTATATATATATATATGAATTTATATGTATATATATAAATATATATATATGAATATATATATATATATATATATATATATATATATATATGTATGTATATATATGTATATATATATATATATATATATATATATATATATAAGTATATATATATATCTATATATATATGCATATATATATATATATATATATATATATATATATATATATATTTAAATATACGTACATATACACACACACACACTCACATATATGTTACTTTACGTTTATAATAAATAAATATCTTAGTGGTGTCCAAAAATCGATGACAGATAGTTTTCAGGTTAATAGGAAAATGGCATTTACGTTTCTCCATTTATCATGTGGCGTCGACACGTGTTTCGAGTCACTATTTTTCCCCGTGACTCTTCATCAGGGCTACAATAGTTGGACGACTATACTTTAATATAAAGGCTATGGTTGTGAAAATGTTATTGCAATAGTATTTAGATGTTCCGAAATTAATTAACACAATTTAATGAATGTAAACTTTAAGATTCTTTAAAATTAAACAAATTTGAGATCAATTTTGTAATACATAAATGATTTTCCACGTATTATACGTTTTTCATCTTGATTTCCAAACACGAAAGATGCAAATACATAAAAAAAAAATTACTTGAGCATATATATCTTAAAAGACCATTCCCTTTTCTACCGTAATATCAAAAGGAAAATAACTTAGTCCTTTTAAGTTACTTTCGATTAAAACGTTAGGAAACCGATTTCATTGCAATTCTCCTGCCCACGTGTATGATAGGTTTCTTCGGATTTTATGTCTCCCAGAAAGGTCGAGAATTTCAGTTTCACCTTCTGTGGAGTGGCGCACACACACACACACACATATACATACATATATATATATATATATATATATATATATATATATATATATATATATATATGTATATATATATATATATATATATATATGTGTGTGTGTGTGTATGTATGTATGTATGGGTGGAAAAAGTGTAGGTGTATTAGATTTGAATTTAATATCATTCACTAAACGTTCTTTGTTAACCAGCCATCATGTCGAGCTTCAATATCCAGACTATGTTGTATTTGTAGGACGTTATTTTATTTTTTCTCTCTTTTTTTTTCCTGTTTGTCTAAAACCTTAAAAGTAATCGAGAAAAGGTCGATCATCATTAGCGGTGTTTCCTTTTCATGAGACGAAAGAATTTCTTGTTACTATTTTCGTTTCTTTGTAAAGAATGATATTCTATTCTAAATGCATCGAGGTATTTGCCATTTCTTCATGATTTAGTTTATGAAATACTATTTGCGCTAGAAGAGTTGGAAGACCTAGGCCTACATGGCTGAGGACTAAGAAGCTCGAAGTAACCGATGATGAATGCAGAAGTATTGAATTAAAAGCTCAAGATAGAGACGACTGGCGAAATCTAACCTAGGCCCTTTGCGTCAATAGGCTCAGGAGATGATGATGATGATGATGATGATGACTATTTATAAGATAAGGAGGTATTTGAAAAGTGTTTCGGTAATACGCTAACATTGTATTAGTTTTGGCTACTGATTTGAGCAACAATGGGACACCAGTAATGGAAAAGGGTGTATATTCTGGTATAGCAAAACTATTTTTAAAAAAATCTTCTTTTACATGTAAGGTCATATTCAAAAACAAAACTTTCGCATTGTAATTTGATAATATTTATTTGTTTAAATTTTTATTTATAAACACAATTTTAAAACCTTTAGCTGTTTTCGATTTATAAAAAACAGTAAATTTATTGCCAATATTTCTACTCTCTGTTCACATTAAAAATAAAGTTGATATGTTCACAAGTTATGTGTGGTACAGGAACATATTTTTATAACTATTCGTTGTTATAGTTTTGTAAATATTAGTCAATTTTCTAACAAAGTTCTCTGCCATCTATTCACATTGAAATTAAAGGTGATAGATTCACAAGTCATTAGCAAAACAGGGATGTCTATAAAGGTAATCTACGTCACATAATACAACATCCTTCTGGACACATTGTCTCTCAAACTATCACTCAGTATTTCCCCCCTCCCTTCTCAACATGGTCTTTGAGATCGCAGGCTGAGTAATTCACAATGATGGCTGTAGGAACTGAAGAGATGTCAGCTGTCGTTACGAATCAATGACATTCGAATTAGGAGACTTTCAAAGCTTCTGGTCTCTATCATTGATATTTTCTTTGATTGGGAAATATACATTTACAATTTTTACAATTTATTATATTGTATATGCATCATAATATATTTACATAAATATTTTTTTGTTAATATATATTCACAAATGCACCTTTCACTATTCATCTAAGCTGTTAAAAAACCGTGATATTAACCCGATATTATCCATAAAAATCTTTTGTTCTCGGCCGCATTTCAGTAAAATACAGACGACCGTGATTTTTACCCTACTTTAATATCTTTTACGGATTGGTGACCACAATATCACTCCTTCATGTCAATATATCCGTTTTTAAAACGACAAATGCCTGGCAACATTTATTCCAGGATTTTTACCATTTATTTTTTTTCGGTCAATTTTTAACAGTTCAAGTATGTTTTAAAATTACAAACATACTTATCCAGATACTCTTTATCATCATCATCTCCTCCTACGCCTATTGACGCAAAGGGCCTCGGTTAGATTTCGCCAGTCGTCTCTATCTTGAGCTTTTAAATCAAGACTTCTCCATTCATCAACTCTCACTTCACGCTTTATAGTCCTCAGCCATATAGTCCTGGGTCTTCCAACTCTTCTAGTGCCTTGCACATCACAAAGAACTGGCTATCCTTTGATGAATTAAGCCAATGAATCCTCATGGATTTAATCAGTCTATGGATGCTCTCTATACCAAGAAATTTTGTTTTTAGTGACATCTGTACCAAGTTAGAAAGCAATGAAGATATTTGTTTTTCTACACATGAGTAACA
>NC_090746.1:104051065-104063565 GCF_036898095.1 Palaemon carinicauda | reverse complement strand
TTTAAAAAAATCTATTTTTAATTCGTGTTTCAGTACCGAGAATGAATTCGTTTGGGATCAGACGCTAATGAGTAAGTAATTCTCTTCATGTTTTCATAATTTTGCAATTGATACATACTAAAAATCCTATATCAAATAAAGATATGCAAAAAATTTATATCAGTTTGTGGATGAAAAGATAACTTTCCCTTTTGACCTTTAGTAAGTCAACAATACTGGCCTAATTATTTTCATACTCCATAAATTGAATAGGTTATCCTTTTGATTTGTCTGGCTTCGTTATTCACTGTTAAATTAAACTGTCAGGAATAAATAAATATACCTACAGTCATTGGAAAATTAGTGTCAGAACAATTATTGAAATTATTTAAACTAATGAAATTATTAATAGCAATATCATCCCTGTCGCCCTCGTCATTTTTGTCATTATTATTATTATTATTATTATTATTATTATTATTATTATATAAAAACACTGTTGAAAAAATTACGTATATATTGTTTAAAAGTTAATCCTATTTTTACAAGGATAACCTCAATTCTCAGAAGGTATCGTGGTCTCATTATAAACAAATGCTTTCTCATCCAACAACCGAAATACCAACAATCCTCCTTAATATGAGTCACTTTAGCAACAATGAAAGCAACGGGAACATTGAAATAAACGTTTTATGAGGCAGTTAGTGAAGAACTTAAAGCGAAGCTATTATTGAATTCCAGTATTTTCTCAGTCCTCCGCTAAAGAACTTATTATGCCCATAACAACATTTTTTATATTCTTCTGTATTTCGGTCATTCTACGGGGAATTGCTCAGATTAACATCTGGCTTGTTGTAAGCGGAAATGAAGTCATTTCTCAGGGATGAAAGCTGACAATGAGGGGAATTTTGTAACTTTTTTTTTTCTCTAGGTGGAGGATATATGCTGGGAATTGGCAATTTCATGTCGGGGAATTTCTGTTTTTTTCCATTCATATAGGAGATATCATCATCATCATCATCATCATCATCATATTATATCATCTCCTCCTATGCCTATTCACTCAAAGGGCCTCGGTTACATTTCGCCAGTCGTCTCTTATTTTGAGCTTTTAATTGAATACTTCTCCATTCATCATCTCCTTCTTCGCGCTTCATAGTCCTCAGCCATATAGGCCTGGGTCTTCCAACTCTTCTAGTGCCTGGTGGAGCCCAACTGTTAAAAATTTGCGATAAAAAACTGTAAAAATCCCGGAATAAATTTTGCCAGGCATTTACCGTTTTAAAAGTGGATATATTGACGTAAAGGAGTGATATTACGGTCACCAACCCGTAAATGTTAATAAAGTAGGGTAAAAATTACCGTCGCCTGTATTTTACTGGAATACGGCTAAGAACAGTAAATTTTACGGAGAATATCCGATTAAAATTACGGTTTTTTTTTTAATAGAAAGCAAAAATCTACAACATTTTATCTTTCGTCAACAACAAATTCTAAAAGTAATCCTTTCCAATTTGTATAGGTAAAATGTATTCACCGATTTTAGGAATTCACTATGAATTTATTTATGAATAGTGAACCTTAAGTCCTTTACAACAGTAAACCCTTTGGTTTTTAATCATAAAATTCCATCTACTGTCACTATATAGCGAATTAGTCGACCCAGGAATGTAAGAGATGAAATTTATAGTCATTTCTTGAAATCAAATAAAGGAAAAAAAAATAATAAACAGTTTCTACCAAATTTGAACCCATTTGAAACCATGAATGATCTCAATGAATAATGAAAATGTTAATAGTTTATCCAAATAAAAAGTATTATTATGTATTCACTTCATGAAATCTCTCATTTTGTATCTTGCAGTAAGTAACACAATTTCTTTGCCTAAATAACTGTAAAAGGAAGCCCAGAAGCCAAAACAGAGTAGGGGAAATATAAACTCGACATGAAACTTCTCAGGAAAGTTATCCGGCCACAAATGATAGAGGATATGCTTAAATAAGATGCAAGTCAAAGGATGGATATCAAGAGAAACTTTTTATATTCTCACGAGGTCTTTTGTCTCATGAAATCCAGCTAAGTAATGGTGCAAGGAGGAATGCCATCAAAGAAGAATCTCTTGCTTTATCATTAGTTTCTTCCTTCGCTCACTTCTCCTTAGACGTCAAGGCTGCGGCAAACAGCGCATGCGTGAACATAACATGTCTATTGGAACTATCTTTAAAGTTTATGATTTAGTTTTCCTCTAAGGTTTTAGTTATTCATGAATAGCTCTGGAAAATAAGTATCTTACCCTGCTATTTAGTATCTTTATCATAATATTTTTGTTGGATTCAATGAATTATCAATATTAGGATTAGTTAGATTATTCACATTCAGACATAACCAGCGAAATTGTACTAACGTAAATCAGCGAAGTTTTTTTTTTAGTTATAAAAAAAGAACTGATATGTTGAGGAAATGGAGATTTTAAGCTCTAAAAATCATAATTTAATAATGATCTAGCCATGATTATCCTTGGCCCTTTTAAAAAGAAGCTACAGTATATATATATATATATATATATATATATATATATATATATATATATATATATATATATATATATATATATATATATATATAAAAGTATCAACACCATCTGTATCTCATTACCATACTTCAGATGAATGAGAAAAGTGGGAAAATTCACTAATCTTTCAGTTGTTATTATTATTATTATTATTATTATTATTATTATTATTATTATTATGATGATGATGATGATGATGATGATAATGTGAGCAGATATCTATCAAAAGTAGATAGTATGCATTTACTTGATTCTCCTCATGCAATTAATAGCATAATAATAATTTTTCGTTTATATACCTAATCACACCTCTTTAAGAATAATTTTTATATCTGTCTTCGCTTTGGGTTTTCATTACTGAGCATTATTTTTTTTCAAACACGGATCGTCAGAAAAGGGATCAAATAATTCAAAAGATAATTGATGAATTATAATCGTTGAAAATTATAATATAACTAAACCTCCCACGTCCTATAACTCAGCTTTTATTCGTTTAATTACATCAATTACAAGTATTAATTCACAAAGAAATTACAGGAGTTTAAAGAATTACATTTGCCCTAACTACACATCATATCAATTATCTTGAACCTTTAAAGAGATCAAAGGAATCTGATGGAAATAATCTCCAATTAATCATATGCACAGAAACTACAAACAGACAGGAAGATCTAATTATTCTTTATAAAAGTGAAAATATATATCAAATGAATTTGGTCATTAGTGGAATAATGCATTATGACGCTTTCAAGATTAATGAAAGTGTTTTACAGGCGGCCGTTGACCTATATATATATATATATATATATATATATATATATATATATATATGTATATATATATATATATATATATATATATATATATATATATATATATATATGTATATATATGTATATATATGTATATATATATATATATATATATATATATATATATATATATATTTTTGGGCTCAAGCCATGTCGTCCTGATGGAAGTTCCTATAGGGTAGCTTCCTAGGGTATATTACAACTACGGCGATATTCCCAGAGAATTTACCTTAAGGTACCAGAATTCTAACTCCTGGAGCGAGTATCCCTCGTGAAAGGGATATCGCGACATATCAGAGGACGTATTCTAGACACGTCACATGGCAATCTACATCCTGGACAGAGATTTCGTCTCGTAGGAGGTGATTGACGAGATACGAATTCGGGAAAGAAAAAGGGGAGCCGATCCCAAGGCTTCCCTATTCCCCGATTCGTATGCGTGCCTGGCGCCAATCCTGGCGCCATCTGTATTCCTTTTTGCGTAGCTTAACAACTCGGTGTTTTCTCCTGTTTTTCTCGCAAATCTTGGATTTATTCGGCTTTTCATGGCATCTCCGTCTTCGTTGGCCTCTGATAAGTTGAGTATAGTGTCTGTTATGTATAAATGTAGGCTCTTGGTAAAATTTTGAGTGATTAATAGGATTAATCTTTGATACAAGAGCCGTAGCCTACCAGAGGTGTCCTGGACACTGTCGCTCGCTAGGTATAAATTAGTTAGTCAGAGCGACATTCCTGGTTGTTTTGCTTTAATAAATTTTAGCTATTTAGCTTTACATAGGATTTCCTTTCGTGCTTAGTATTATTTGGCGAAGTATTCGCCATTCTGGCCTACGCTAGGCCATGTAGCCTAGTCGTTTGGTCCTAGTACTTCATGCATGATTTTGGTTTTTCCGAGTGTAATTAAAATTTTATTGAAGCTTTAGGCTATATTTTATACATTTTAGACTGTGTGGAATATTTCCAAGATTGTATACGTGTGAGTTTCGGTGAATTAGGTAATCGATTCTCTTGGTGCCTAGGCTAATTGCTTATGGAGCCTTAGTATACTTTATCATACTCCCCGGTTGCTTTCTTTTCTTCGGAGAAGGTATGCAATCCCTTTCCCTCTGTTTAAGCCTTGGGCTTATCCCTAAGTGGTTTTTTTCCGAATTTATTTTCGATAAAACTATACTAGGGTGTTACTGTACCTTCCTGTTCCTGTAGTTATGGTTCAAGAGGGACAGAACAACAGAGTTTTTAGTCTGAGTCTGTGTTGTCTGGCTTGGGGCAGAGTCCCCCTCGCTGACCTAACACATACAAAGGGAGCTTAGCTCCCTTAGGTCACTACCGAAGGTTTCTGTAGTTATGATTCCTTCTTTTGTGATCTACCAGACTAGTCCTGTTGCTGTTCTCGGGGGAGGATAAGTTCTTCCCTTGGGAGTAGCAACGCCTTCCTTGCTTTGGTGCTCTGGAAGCTGGCAAGTATTGCTGGCCTTTCCCCTTAGATCTCCCTTAGGCTAAGATAAGTTTCTTGGCTGCGGGTGATCTGTCACTAAAGCAAGGTTGGCAGGACCCTCTTGTCCCTTCCCCCTCTGTCTCCGTAATGGCCTAGCCATTACTGTACTGTACCTTGCCGGCCGGCAGAGCTGGCCGGCAGGGGTCTTACTGTACTGTACGTCGTTCTACTTCTGAACCTAGTATAGGTTGGGATGTGGAATTGACTCAGCCCATTGCCGGCCGGCAGAGCTGCTGGCCGGCAAGGGTCTTATGTTTTCGAGTGCTGCCCGGACCTCTCTTGGTCCCTCATCCATGCCTGCCGGCAGAGCCGGACGGCATTGGTCAAGGAAGCCTGAATTAGTTTCTCCCCTTCCTTATATGCACTCTTTCGGTTGCCGGGCTTGGAGGTTGTGTACACTCTTATCCCGGCATCCATTCTATTTTCTTCTAGTGCTGTACCTGTCCCGGCTGCCGGCCTATGAGGCCGGCAGCCGGGCAGGTGTAGTCTTCTGGTTCTTTTGCTGCTGGCTGGCATCGGTCTTGTACCTTTGCCGGCCGGCTTATGTCAGTCCTTGTCTGCCGGTCACCAAGAGTGTGGCCGGCAGCTGGGTACTACCTTGTGTAGTTGCTGTCCGGCATCCATTGCCGGCCAACACTGGCTGTTACCGGCCGGCAGTTGCTGCCGACCGGCACAGGCATTTGAACCAGAGTGCTGCCGCCCTATAGCTGTTAAGTAGTATACTTTAAAGCTAGTTGTGGTGTGTGCCGGCCGGCAAAGGCAGGCCGGCACACATCCCCCTATACTGTACTAGTATTCTTCTGTATAGCATATACAGTAAGAAGAAAACTATAGTAAGGGTTTTGGTACAGCACTGTATCTTCTAACACTATTGTGTTTTCTTGCACACCCCTTTGCTGTTGCCCTCAGATAGGAAGCTGAGTTCTTCCCTGTCTATTATCCAGGATTTTAAAATCATTGCTTAGGTGTGAGCTCCACCTGTTTCCTCTGGAAACCTTGCATTGGTTACTCTAGAAGAGATAAACCATTTTTGATTTTATTATCTGGAAGGCTGCAACAATGGGTTGTGAGGGAAACACAAGTGTGTGTCTTTCCTTTCTGAATTGTTATGCTATACTATGCATATCCAGTGATACATAGTTCACTTGATACTCATGGAAATTTCTTCTCTTTACAGAAGGACACTCCGAAGTGGGGAAGTGCTTTCTGCAATGTCAGCAGCAAGAACCTCTGCGGACATGAGTTTTGTAGGAGACACGCAGCATACGTTGTCTCCAAGGATGATCTCCGGTATTGGGACCCTCAGGTATGTACTGTGTGCACTAACCTGATTAATGAGACAATTAAATAGCTAGGAAGAAGCTTCGTACCTGGGTAAGGGGCTTCCAAAAGAACACTTCTGGCCCTTATCTTCCAAGTGAGAAGATGAGGGCGTATCCTTTCCCTAAGGCATCAGCTGATGCAGTGATTCCCCAGCCTCAAGAGGAGATCCCCTAAGTTCAGATCCAGGTGGATGCTGAAGTCGCGGTCGCGATGCAAGACATCCAGCTAGATGACAGGATGTCTGATGTGGACGGGTGTCAGGAGGAAGACCACCTGGCAGAAGCCCAGGATGAAGTTCAAGCCCCTCTACATCGGCCGGTCTCCCAGTAGAGCTGGGACAGGCCCTCTCTTCTATTGTTGGAATGATCCAACAAATGCAGAAGGAGAATCAGGAGAAGGCTGCTGCAATG
Organism: Palaemon carinicauda; assembly: GCF_036898095.1. Classification (NCBI taxonomy): domain Eukaryota; kingdom Metazoa; phylum Arthropoda; class Malacostraca; order Decapoda; family Palaemonidae; genus Palaemon; species Palaemon carinicauda. The sequence continues at coordinate 104,056,973 of NC_090746.1, read as the reverse complement.
GAACTGCGAATGCAGTGCCTTGCAGAATCACATGGGCCCCAGAAAAAGCTCAATGTGAAAGTCCTTCCCTTGTGCTCAGATGCTAACCCATGGATGTATGCTGAGCACATGCCGATGACAACTGGAAAGATCGTCATCTCGGATAAGCTGGGCTCAGTTCCCCTGGAGGGTGGAATTCTGGCCCAGCAAGGCATCATATCCGGACTGTTATGTCCGGCTGAAGAAGGAACCAGCTTCAAAGGAGGAGACAGAGCCGAAGGAGGTCATAGTGATGGACCATGCTAAGGCTCAAGCTCTACTTTCATCCTCGATGAAAGAGAGGGGCTTCTCTAACTCAAAGGTAGCTGCATTGAATAGGAAGCTCCCTTCCTTTGTGTCCTCGCCTACTAGAGCCTTCCCCTTTTTACAGAAAAGGTTTCTGGCTGTTCTAAAAGCAATCGAGGCCGGCAAGTCTTGCCCCTCCCTAGAGGAGTGTAAACCCTTGTCGCTGGCCCTGCCTATGGACCACAAAGACTGGAAGAACGTCCATCTTACGTTCTCAGTGGGAAAGTTGGAGGCTGATATTGCCGGACGTCATATCGGCAAGGACCCCCCTAAGCTGTCTGACTTTCTTTTGCGAAGTGAGTTCGATACAAAAGAAAGACTGACTGCCTCAATGTCTCTTCAGACTACTCTCGAGACGATGGCAAGTGACCCCAAGGTCCATGAAATGTTCATGGTAGTGGCCAAGCCTCATCTGGCCACAGTGACGAAGGACCTTTATGGCTTCGTCAAGGCAAGGAGAGCTTGTAGGGAGTTCGTGTTTACCTCGGCTAAGGTGAGGCACGAGCTAAAGAAACTAATCTCCTCCAACATTTGGGGAAAAGACCTTTTTCCCTACCGACTTGGTCAAAGAAGCTGTTGATAAAGCCGCCTTGGAGAATAGAAACCTTCTCCAGAAGTGGGGCCTGGCTATCAAAAGAAAGTCTTCCCCGGATGAGGGTTCTCAACCAAGGAAGAAGACTATGAGGACTAGGCTACCGTCTCGGCCAGCCAAGCCTCTTAGACAGCAACAGCAACTGCAATTGCCATTGCCCCCAGTGCCCCAGATCGTGGCACAAACCCCGACCACCTTTCAGTGGGTACCCCAGGCCGTGTCGACACAGTCCACGGCATTCACCCCAGCGTTCGAAGGGCAGTCTACTTCCTTTCGAGCAAAGCCTAGAGGAGCAGCCAGAGGCTCGTCTAGACGCCCCTCAAGGGGAAGGGGATTCAGGGGTGGTCATGGTCAGGAAGGCAAGACCTCACGACGGCAGTCCAACCGAGGTGATACCGGTAGGAGGGAGACTTCTGAAATTTCGGGATCGGTGGACCTTCGATCCCTGGGCCCACAGCCTACTCAAGAATGGACTGGGCGGGAGCTGGTACAGCACTCCACCCCCGTGCCTTCGGTTTTTCCAACACTCCACCCCCGTTATGGAGGAGTACGTTCAAGAACTGTTGGAGAAAAAGGGTGAAGCCCATCAATTTCTAAGGGAGGCTGTTTTGTGTTCCCAAGAAAGACTCGGAAAAGCTCAGAGTCATTCTGGACTTGTCGCCACTCAACAAGTTCATAGTGAATTGCAAATTCAAAATGCTAACACTGCAACACATAAGGACCTTACTGCCCAGGAGGGCATATTCCGTCTCTATAGACTTGTCAGACGCCTACTGGCACATTCCAATTAGCCATCGACTCTCCCCCTACCTAGGGTTCAGGCTACAACGAAGACTATACGCCTTCGGAGCCATGCCATTCGGGCTAAACATAGCCCCAAGGATTTTTACGAAGCTTGCGAGCGTAGCTCTCAAACAATTTCGCCTAAAGGGAATTCAGGTAGTAGCCTACCTGGACGACTGGTTGGTGTGGGCAGCATCCGAGACAGAATGCTTGCAAGCTTCCAGTCAAGTGATCCAGTTCCTAGAGTACCTAGGCTTCAAGATCAACAGAAAAAGTCTCGACTTTCTCCATCTCAAAAGTTCCAGTGGCTGAGAATTCACTGGGACCTTTTGTCACACCGTTTCTCCACCTCGGCGAAGAAAAGGAAGGAGATAGCGGGTTCTGTCAAGAGACTTCAAGATTCCGAAAGGATATCAAGACACGAGCAGGAGAGAGTACTGCGCTCTCTCCAGTTTGCTTCGGTGACAGACCCAGTGCTAAGAGCACAGCTAAAGGATGCAATCGGAGTTTGGAGAAGTTATGCATCAAACGCGTGAAGTGATCTGAGAAGACCAGCCGCTTCGGCTAAGTACTCTTCTCAGGCCTTGGTCCCAAGCCAGACATCTAAAGAAGTCAGGTTCTTCTTCAGCCACCTCCCCCGTCGTTGACGATTCACTCAGACGCCTCGAAGGAGGGATGGGGAGGTCACTCTCATCGGAAAAAAGTCCAGGGGACTTGGTCCAGGCTATTCAAGACCTTTCACATAAAACTTTCTAGAAGCTAGGGCAGTGCTCCTTACCTTAAAGAAAGTCTCCCTGCGTCATTCGATTCACATAAGGTGGTGATTGACAGCGAGGTAGTTGTGAGATACTTGAATCGACAAGGATCGAGGTCACCACCTCTCAACCAGGTGATGTTGGCCGTCTTCCGATTGGCGGAAAAGAAGAAGTGGTACCTGTCGGCAGTTCACCTTCAAGGAGTCCGCAATGTGACAGCGGACGCTCTATCCAGGTTCCCACCGATAGAGTCGGAATGGTCCTTAGATGCAGGATCATTCTCCTTCATTCTGAATCAGTCCCAGAACTTCAGATAGACCTCTTTGCGACGAAAGACAACAAGAAGTTGCCCCTGTACGTGCCCCGTACGAGGACCCCTTAGCGGAAGCAGTGGATGCGATGTCCCTCGACTGGAACAGATGGTCCAAGATTTATCTGTTCCCTCCTCACAACCTTCTGTTGAGGGTCCTCAACAAACTGAGATCCTTCAAAGGGTAGCGGCAATAGTGGCCCACAAGTGGCCGAACAGCGTGTGGTTCCTCCTGGCATTGGAACTGTAGCTGAAGTTTGTACCACTACCAGATCCAGTTCTGACCCAGCGAGCCCAGAAGTCAACTGTCTGCGCTTCATTACAGAAAACCTGGACCCTGCAGCTCATGATTTTCTCTCCCTAGCGGTGAGAAAGCGTTTCGGGATTTCGAAAGCCAGTATAGACTTCCTTGAGGAATATAAGTGCAAATCTACTAGAAGGCAATATGAGTCATCTTGGAGAAAATGGGTGGCCTTTTGTCAAGGCGAAGATTCCGCAGGAGATCTTGACAGACTTCTGCTTATCTTTTTCCCCACCTCCATGGTCAAGGGTTGGCAGCGAACACGATTTCAGCGTGTAAGTCTGCTTTGACAAGACCCATTCTATATGCCTTCCAGGTCGACCTAGGTAACGAGATCTTTAATAAAGTCCCGAAAGCCTGTGCTAGGCTCAGACCTTCAGCACCTCCAAAGCCCATTTCATGGTCTTTAGACAAGTTCTTCATTTCGCTTCTCTGTTGAGCAATGAAGAGTGTGCGTTAAAGGATTTAACACAAAAAGTTATTTTCCTATTTTGCACTCGCGTCCGGGGCCAGGGTTAGTGAGATTGTAGCCTCTCGAGAGAGGCAGGTCGTGTTCAGTTCCTGGATGGGGAAGAACTGAACCTGTTTCCGGATCCTACGTTTCTCGCCAAGAATGAGTTACCCACCAACAGGTGGGGTCCCTGGAGAATCTGCCCTCTGAAAGAAGATGCATCTCTATGTCCAGTAGAATGCCTAAAGGTCTATCTTCATAGAACTTCAGACTTCAAGGGTGGTCAACTATTCAGGGGAGAAACATCAGGCTCAAATTTATCTCTGAATCAACTCAGAGCGAAAATCACATATTTTATTCGCAGAGCGGATCCTGACAATACACCCGCAGGTCACGATCCGAGGAAAGTGTCCTCATTCTTAAATTTCTTTAATTGTATGGATTTTGAACATCTCCGTTCATACACTGGCTGGAAGTCTTCCAGAGTGTTCTTTCGCCACTATGCGAAGCAAGTAGAGGAACTAAAAGAGATCTGTGGTAGCAGTGGGTCGCGGTGTTAACCCTACTGTTTAACTCTGCGAGGAACAGTGGTCTTAATTGGGACGATTAATTCCAGGGTGAGTGTGTAGTTACATACTGTACTGCAAACTAAGTGAGGGCACTGTGTTGCCCATCCAGACTGTTCCATTTCCAAAGGTGAACCTAGCATAAGTGCAGACATGTGTGCCGAGCGTTTCTAACGCTAATGTCATTGATTTGTAATACAGGCTTTTATGACTTTGATACCTCGGTATCTTAAAAGTGGCATCTAATGTTTTTTCTTTCAGACAAACAAGCTCTGTTTACTATCATACTTATGCTTATAGTTTTGGGTTATCCTCTTCTTATATATATATATATATATATATATATATATATATATATATATATATATATATATATATATATATATATATGTATATATATATATATAATTGTGGTTAACCTGTCTATTTATTGCCTGTCAATAATCTGGTTCTTGAGAACCTTGCGTCTCCTTCACCTGTGTCAATTTATTGGTATAATTGAGCATTCATTCTATGTACCTTATCTGGGATAATTCTAATAGAATTGTTCCTTTATGCAAGCTATGTTGCATTGGTTTTCCTCCTATGCGGATATAAAACCTTTGTCCAATACAAGTATTGTGCGGAAAACTGGTCGATATTTCATATTGACGCAGTGGTCCTTTACAAACTATGCTTTACTTAATATAGGGCGAGACCACTATATTAGCTTGCCTGGTATTCATACATAGATATATGTACTCTTCGAGACTTTTCCAGAGTCTAGTAGGACTCTTCCCTGTAGGGGGCAGGAAGCTCTAACATAGTTTATAGTTAGTTGAAAAGATGTATAACGGTAACATCTTAGGGAAAAAATTACCTCCGGGGAGTACGGCACGTTCTGAGAATCCACAGATACAGTAATGCTCTGGTACACTTCCATCAGGACGACATGGCTTGAGCCCAAAAAACGGATTTTGAGCGAAGCGAAAAATCTATTTTTTGGTGAGATGGCCATGTCGTCCTGATGGACCCGCCCTTGCCTTTCTAAGAAAGGGCTGTAGGACCCCTCCCTACATACAGTATCTGTAGCACCTCGTGTACGCTACAAGGAATACAGATGGCGCCAGGATTGGCGCCAGGCACGCATACGAATCGGGGGATAGGGAAGCCTTGGGATCGGCTCCCCTTTTTCTTTCCCGAATTCGTATCTCGTCAATCACCTCCTACGAGACGAAATCTCTGTCCAGGATGTAGATTGCCATGTGACGTGTCTAGAATACGTCCTCTGATATGTCGCGATATCCCTTTCACGAGGGATACTCGCTCCAGGAGTTAGAATTCTGGTACCTTAAGGTAAATTCTCTGGGAATATCGCCGTAGTTGTAATATACCCTAGGAAGCTACCCTATAGGAACTTCCATCAGGACGACATGGCCATCTCACCCATAAATAGATTTTTCGCTTCGCTCAAAATCCGTTATATATATATATGTACACACACACATATATATATATATATATATATATATATATATTCATATATATATATATATATATATATTTATTTATATGTATATACATACATATATATTTATATATATATATATATATATATATATATATATATATATATATGTGTGTGTGTGTGTGTGTGTGTATTAAGTACATATTTCCTTAGAGATTACCTGTTTATACCTTCCCTCCCATAAAGTACGATAATAATAATAACAATATCGATAATGAAACCTTATTTTCACTTAACAATTGCCTCTGAAATATATATATATATATATATATATATATATATATATATATATATATATATACAACGAGCCTTTCGCGTG
>NC_090746.1:104038565-104041065 GCF_036898095.1 Palaemon carinicauda | reverse complement strand
AATGGCAGGTACAAGGGACAATAATATTGTCCTATCGATCAGGACCATGCCCCAGAGAATGATCATATATACATTTGATCAGTGCTCAGCCCCCTCTCCACCAAAGCTAGGACAAAGGAGGACCAGACAATGGCTGCTGATGACTCAGCATATAGACCTATATGTCGACGTTGCAGCGACCAAAGGAACTGACGAGCTAGTGGAACTCGAACTCCAGTCTGGCGTTCACCAGGCTGGGACGTTACCACATCAGCCACCGCAACTCTTGAAAGGGAACAAACTTCTACTAAAGAATTATATGCAACATATGAGTTTTCATCATGAATTTAATCTTATTGTTCAATGATTTCGCTGCTATCTGTTATCTGGATAAGCTATAATAGGGTTGTGATGGCCGATATGGTAACGTCCATGACTGGTGAACGCCAGACTGGGGTTCGAGTTCCTCTCAAATTCGTTAGTTTCTTTGATAGCTGCAAGCTCGCCATCCTTGTGAGCTGAGAAGGGGCATTTGAGGGAGCCTATAGGTCTATCTGCTGAGTCATCAGCAGTCATTGCCTGGCCCTCCTTGGTCCTAGCTTGGGTGGAGAGGGGCTTGGGCGCTGTTCTGTCTCTAGAGCATTGTCCTGTTTGATAGGGCAATGTCATTGTCCCTTGCCTCTGCTATTCATGAGTGGCTCTTAAGCCTTTAATAATTAATTGATAAGAAATAATTTCATTGTTTATAAATATCTTTCATACCCAGTGTTCATTATTGGTTATATGCCTATCTAAATGTTGATAGCTCGCTTGATCGAAATGATTATATTTTGTTTTGTGATGTTTCACCGCATTTGCATAAAACTCTCATCCATTTTATTAAAAAAAAAAAAAAAAAAAAAGTTACCAAAAAATCCGTAATTATTCAAATTATTGTATAACTCAGAATTTACATTTAACATTAACTACTTGATGTTTTTTTTTTCTTTTTTTTTTATTTAGATACCACTTTCGAGTAAAGAAAACCCGCCTTAAATACAAATAGAAAACATTGAAATTGGTAAAATTTTTTATTCCTGTGACGAATACATGTAGATTTTAGTTCGTAGAGTCAACGTGTGAAGATGAAAAGAAAAGAAATGGAAAACATTGTAGATTCGTGAAAAAAGCAGCTGAAGTCTCAAAGCCTCGCTAATCACCTCATGCAAAACAATTGGAACGTTTCATTTTCAGCAGGTTTGGGTCAGTGCCTGCGCGTGCGCAAATACATGTGTTAGGATAATGTCTCAAAACTCAGGTTAACGTAATTTGATGTATAATCGTACACTGTTAGAAAACCCCGCAATTTTAATCGGAAATTCTGCTTAAAAGCATACTGTTCTCAACCGTATTTGAGTAAATTACAGGCGACCGTAATTTTATCTTACTTTGTTATTATCTTTCACTGGTTGGTTACCGTAATATCACTCTTTTCCGTCAATATATCCGTTTTTAAAACTTAGAAAATTCTGAAATAAATGTTGCCAGACTTTTACCGTTTTTATTTTCAATGCAAATTTTTAGTAGCGTAAATAATCTCCTTACGTGTCCGCGAGGTTGAGTAATTCTCTGAGTTGATCATTTTTACAAAAGCCCCTAAATTCCTCTCAAGTATATTTCACACTCCACCTGGAAATGAATTTTGTGCATGGTCCTTAATTATCTAAAATTTAATTTTATGTTAAATTCAATTTTAATGTTCATAAAAGGATTGGAAATTTCCTTTCCTTAATCTGAAACTTTTTATCATTGCGAATTGAAGCATATTTTTTATTTACCACAAGGTGTTTTGAATTATTATATTTCGTTAGAAAACTTATGGTTTTTAATATTGTTTAGTTGATGAGTAAAGATAATCATAATACACGTTCATTTAAATATTGTTCTAATTATCAAGATTTTAATTGTTCTATGTTTATATCATTTTCCTGAAAATTTAGAACTTGACAAAGGTTTTAAATATGTTATTCGGTGTGTTTTTAAAACCCAGAGGTATTGAGGGTAACTTACCCTACTATTTGATGTTTTGTTAGAGATATGACATACTTTGAAACAAGCCAGTCTTTTTCTGTATTGTGTTATGGCTCAATTTAATTATTATGCATTAGATGTACTGTTATTATTATTATTATAATTATTATTATTATTATTATTATTATTATTATTATTACTTGCTATGGTACTACTTAGTTGGAAAAGCAGGATACTATAAGCCCAGTGGCTCGAACAGGGAAAATAGCCCAGTGCTGAAATGAAACAAGGAAAGATAAAATATTTTAAGAACAGTAACCGCATTAAAATAAATATTTCCTATATAACTATAAAAAAAAACTTTAACAAAACTAGAGGAAGAGAAATAAGATAAATTATTTACCTGTGTGTACCCTCAAGCAAGAGAACTCTAACCCAAGATAGTTGAAGACCATGGTACAGAGGATATGGCACTACCCAAGACTAGATAACAATGGTACACAACAGTTTT
>NC_090746.1:104026065-104033565 GCF_036898095.1 Palaemon carinicauda | reverse complement strand
ATCCTCTATTTTATTTTGCTCTCGTATCCATGTTGCTCCTTTTCTGTCTCTTAATGTTATTCTCATCTTTATTCTTTCCATTGCTCTTTGAGTTGTAACTAACTTATTTTCTAAGGCTTTAATAAGACCCCAAGTTTGAGAACAAAGCCTTTAGTAAATAGACCACTCGTATTATAAATGACTCCCTCCAAGAAAATGTAAATGTATCAAAATTCACTCCATGTCTTCTAGTAAATATATTAACAAAGTATAAACATTGATGATTTCACGCGAACCTATTCCTTATTCATTTGAATAATGATTGCAATATCCATTGCACGGAACTCATAAGCAATTTCAGACGGCATTGCTGCAATCATTAATCGTATGTCATATGGATGCTGTTCTATCCTTGCAATCTGGGATAACATGCCCTCGCTCCACTGTAGTCTCGCCATCCATTTGGGGACAGAGAAAGGGACTACTTCCTTGCCTGGGTGTAGTTGAATCGGTGGAACTTCAACAGTTCCAGATGCCAGATAACTCCTAATCAATCAATCAATAGTTCAAACTTGTAGCGAATATTCTTATGTTGAACAGTTTATAGCTTATTTATGAAAGATATATTTTAATGCTGTAACTGTTCTTACAATATATTATTTTAATTGTTAATTACTTCTATCGTAGTTTATTTATTACTTTATCTCCTTTCCCATGGGCTATTTTGTCCATGTTGGAACCCTTGGGCTTATAGCATTATGCTTTTCCAGCTAGGGTTGCACTACTACTACTACTACTACTACTACTACTACTACTACTACTAATAATAATAATAATAATAATAATAATAATAATACTATTATTATTATTATTATTATTATCATTATCAATGCTACTACTACTACTACTACTACTACTACTACTACTACTACTATAGATAATAATAATAATAATAATAATAATAATAATAAAAATAATGATAGTAATAATGTGTGTGTATGTTTACGTGTACGCCTGTGTGTCAGTAAGAAGTTCTTCATTTGGATTAATGACAAATGTAATATCCACTGAGCACTGGGAAGCCATATAACGGCAAGAGATACATTTTCACATCTAGCAAATTATCCTGTAAGGACTCCTTTCATGGCTAACGAACCTAGCCGCGGGAAAGATTCACTTAAGCCCCGAGGTATTAAAGTAGGAAAAGTTTTAAGGACTTTTCTCACATTTTAGTGAGTTTAGCTGAGAACATGAAAAAAGGATAAAGGGATATTATCCCCCTTTTAGATAATTGGTATCCTTTCTTCGAGGTGAGTGTTAAGTTTGGGAAAAACAAGATGAGAATAGAGTTTGAGATATATATTAAAGGGCTGTAGTGGCTTATTGGAAACGTCCATGCCTGGTTTTCTACAGGATTGAGGTTCGAGTCCCACTCAAACTGGTTTGTTCATTTAGTGTCTGCAACCTCATCATCCTTGTGATCTAAGGATTGGGTGTTTGGGGGAGCTTATAGGACTACCTGCTGTGTCATCAGCAGCCGTTGCCTACCCCTCCCTGGGTGGGAAGGGGGCTTGGAAGTCTCTGGGACATTGTCTTGTTAGCAAGGGCAGTGTCAGTGTTCCTTGCCTCTGCCCTTCATGAGCAACCTTTAAACCCTTTAAACTAAACTATAATCAGTTCTTTAGATACGTTTTAGAGACACTGCAGAAGCAGGAAATAATCTGAAAGTTCGGGAAGAGGAGCGTGTTTATTACATTTTAGCAAACGTTAGTTACTGAGGTTAATTCAAAGACAATAAGTTGGAATAATGAATGTTTGAGTGAATTGTGCTATTAAAATTTACAAAGGATTTTTAATAAAGATATGAATCATGTCCTTTGATTTTACTATCTGGACGATTACACTTAAATTTCATGTATATATTCTTATATATTCTAATAGATTCTATTAAAAAAAACAAGAATTAGACCTTAGAGAGCAATACAAATCTTCTCTCTTTAAAGGTAAGAATTAAATGAACAGATTTTTGTTTTTTTAAATTAAGGTTATTATTAATTTTTTTTATATGATTCAGTGAGACATTTTTCTGACTGCATGAAAAAAGGCTTTTAAAAACTCCTATACTTTTCTGGTATGCAAGCGTTAATAGGATTTGAACTGATATGCCTCATAGAGTTAGTCGATAAAGATATCTTAAACTGATTTATATAATTTTTGTCCGTATATTTTATTTATTTGTAAGTATTTTCTGTTTGATCCCGTAGTATTGCTCTTATATTACTATGTAAAAATGTAAGTATAATTATCATATATTTGACTGAGTTGATGTTCATAACTGCATACACTACTATCTTGAAAAGAGAGAGAGAGAGAGAGAGAGAGAGAGAGAGAGAGAGAGAGAGAGAGAGAGAGAGAGAGAGAGAGAGAGAGACGTTCACTTAAATTCATTCTTTGACGAAAATAAAAATGAAAAGAAATAAGCCTAATTATCCTATTCTCCTATGGAATTATTAAACCAGAGCTGCAACTTCCCTCCTCCCCCTTTCAGAATTCATTTGCCAACAACTAAAATGTAGCCGAAATGTATATTAGATTAACCTGCCAAGAGACCACAGGAAACATTCCTTATATTTTACTGTCTCTTTCCAGTGGTAAATAGATTACTGATGTCAGGATTCTCTGTCGTAGCTTAGCTCTATTTCTGTGGTTTTAAGTTATTTTATTCTATTTACTTTCAAGTCTTTGAAAGTCTTTTATTATCATGTTATCATTTTCACTACTCATCTTGACCTTCAAAAATCGAGAGAGAAGGTGCTAGAAATAGATGCCTTCCTACTTCACATTTTTAATCTCGCCAAGCTCTGTTAGTATTCACGGGATTTAATCTCCCCATATAATAAAGAACAAGTGTCTGGTTATATATATATATATATATATATATATATATATATATATATATATATATATATATATATATATATATATATAATATATATATAAAACTCTCTCTCTCTCTCTCTCTCTCTCTCTCTCTCTCTCTCTCTCTCTCTCTCTCTCTATATATATATATATATATATATATATATTAATTATACATCCTGTTACGCTCGAAGGGAGAGGGAGTAGTCTTACTCTGGTAGAGGGGTACCCCGAGAGGTACACTCGGAAACCACGACCTCCCACAAATCGCCAAACAAGCGGGTTGTAGTTAGGAAAGGGGGATGGGGTGGGGAGGGTTGAATCTGTGTGTGTGTGTGTGTGTGTGTATGCGCGTGTGTGTATAACTTCTTGAAAAAGGTGTTCTCTCCCTTTGAAAAGAGGAACTATCTTGGAGATTGTCTTGTGCCGCATAAAATTGTAGGAAAGGGACGAAAATAATGAAGAACTGCAAAAACGGAAGGGAAAATCAAGAGATGAAAGTGGAATGCTCTTCGTTTTCAAAAGGGTTGCAAAGGAAAGATAGAATTTCCGGATATGGTAAGAATGAAGAAGGAATGAACCAGTTACCTTACTGGAATAATAGGAAAAAATGGATTAAGCTTGGTATAAACTTACGAAAATAGATGTATTTGAATTAGAGTTAGAGTTCAGGAATTTTCTATTCAGTCATATCTCTCTCTCTCTCTCTCTCTCTCTCTCTCTCTCTCTCTCTCTCTCTCTCTCTCTCTCTCTCTCTCTCTCTCTCTCTCTCTCTCTCTCTCTATATATATATATATATATATATGTGTGTGTATATATATATATATATGTATATATATATATAGATCTAAAAGTTAAAGCCTAAAATGGATTTAGTACGTTCTTAAAAAGTAAATTATAAGTAACTATGAAATAGAAAATAATATATTTTTCTTCTCGAGTCACACTCAATTTGCGATTTTCTAAGTGACAGATTGAACACACCACAAGAAAAGTATGAAGATCAATCTTCTCTTCTATAAGTTATATAATATATAAAAAATCTCTTGGAATACGTTTCTTTCATACGAAAATATGTGTTTTTATCAATAACGTTCTTGTGTAGATACAATATGTTTGTAATTGTACTTTACAAAATATAGATTTCGAATCATCTAAGTTAAAGAGACTAAAATATTATCGCCCCCAGTCCATTTCTTATAAAATTTGCATGTCAGATATCCTTATTTCTTCCTTTTGATTTTCTTTGCATGTCTGAAGTTAAAGGCATAAGGATAAAAGTATATTGGAAAAACCTGTCGGAGGTTGGGCTTTTATTTTTATATCTCTTGACAAAACGTTTTCTGCCATCCCTCTGAGGTCTATTGTGGCTCATGTTTATCTCAATGCATTTTTCATTTTATATTTCTGGAACCTCAAAACCTTTGAATTTTCTGAAGTCTGGTGTTCAGAGTGGCCTCTTTTAGATAAGATTTATTGACCTTGTTTGTTCTGTAAATTTGGTGGTTTACTTACAGGGTATACTGTAGTTTGCGTTAGGTGATGCTCGATGTTAAGGGACTTTATACATGGAAAAGTTTATCAGGAAATTGCTATTTTTACCATAAAATATTCATACAGAATCCATTTTAGTATTATATTACTATTTTTGCAGTGGTAATCAACAGATGCCTGCAAATGCTTTTACAGAACCCATTTTAATATGATATTACTATTTTTGGTGGCGTGCTCAACAGAAACCTGCAAATGTTTATACAGATGCCATCTTACCATGATGTTAGTATTTTTGCAGTGGTAATCTACAGATACTTGCAAATGTTTATACACGAGCCCTTTTAGTATGATATTACTATTTTTTTGCAGTGGTACTCAACAGATACCAGCAAATACTTATACATAAGCCATTTTAGTTTGATATTAATATTTTTTGAAGTAGTAGTCAACAGGGTTGTGGTGGCCGATGTGGTAACGTTCTTGACTGGTGAATGCCAGACTATGGTTCGAGTCCTACTCAGACTCGTTAGTTTCTTTGGTCACTGCAACCTCACCATCATAATGAGCCAACAAGGGGAGAGGTTCTAGGGAGCTGAGTCATCAGCAGCCATTGGATGGCCCTCCTTGGTCCAAGTTTGGGTTGTGAGGGGGCTTGGTCGCAAATCATATGCATATATCTCAGTCTCTAAGGCATTGTCCTGCTCGATAGGGCAATGTCACTGTCCCTTGCCTCTGCCATTCATGAGTGGTCTTTAAAGCCTTTAAATGTTTATACTGAAGCCATTTTAGTTTACTGTTGCTATTTTTTGCAGTGATAATCTACATATACCTGCAAATCTTTATACACAAGCCATTTTATTATGCTATTGCTATTGTTTCTACCGTGGTAGTCAACAGATATCTGCGGAAAACACGTATTCTTCGTGTTATTATCCCTACTATGCTGTAAATGGCTCCAATTCTGCATTTTTATTTTATTTCAGTAATATGAGGATTTCATCAATCTAGCAATAACGGGAATGAAAGAAGTTCAATATTTGCTCAAACAGCCAAATAAGAGATTGAATTCTGCGAATGGTTTAATTCCAATGAGCAAAATATTTGCTAATTATCCATCAAGGCTATAGATAAATTCTTGATTAATCATTATTCTTTGTCAAGTGCATGATTAAATGGAATGCAAAGAGAACGTTCTTAATTAAAGAATTATATTCTCCTAAGTGATCTCTGATTTCTGTTTGTTTGGTTACTCACTTAATCATTGAAGAATGGACTACTTTAAGAAAGTTTAACATGGAAACGGCAATTATCGACTAACGATTATTTATTCTCAAGTTTTTTTATGTATTAAAGTTTAAAGGTTTTGAAGGCCGTTCATGAATGGCAGAGGCAAGGGACAGTAACAATTCCCTAGCTAGCAGAACAATGCCCTAGAGTCTGAGCATTTTGACTTATGATAACTATCCAAGCCCTTCTACACCCAAGCTAGGAGCAGCAGGGGCCAGGCAATGGCTGCTAATAACTCAGCAGGTAGATCTATAGGCTTCCCAAAACCCCCATCATTAGCTTACAAGGATGTGGAGGTTGCAGACACTACAAGAAACTATCGAGTATGAGCGGGACTCGAACCCCAGTCTGGCAGAGCACCAGGCAGGGATGAAAATTTCTCATATAGTTGACTTACTTTTATATACATTGTATCCTTTTTATTTATGTGATTATGATGATGTTTATGATGGCGGTAGAGATCATAGAAGACTTTCCATTTCATTTGCAATGTACTTAACCTAACCTGATAGTTATGCAAAGGCATAACACTTTATCTCAGATCTTCAGGCATATCTTCCGCTACAGTAAAATGTATAGGTTTGTTTTCCCATAAACGGGAGAGTACATAAAATACTGACCATATTATACAATAACCTTAGGTTACAAACGGCTTAAGCTTAACCAAAACGGCCGGCTATTTGCACAAAATTTTTCTTCTCATGCAAGGCATTAATTCCTCATTCCAACGTTGGTAATATTAAATCTATCCTAATTATATGTGAAGTAATATGAAATCTTATAATGTAGAGCAGCCTGGAAGTGTAAATGATGTCTCATATCAATGATAAACTGTTTAAGTAACATTTATGGACCAAAAGTGGGCGGGGGTGTTATTTAGTTATTTGGTTATTTGTTTTTATACTTATTTACTTATTTATTTGTTTAGTTATTTAGTTATATTAGTTATTTTAGTTTTGTTATTTAGGTATTTATTTATTTTATTTATTTAGTTATTTAGTTATTTAGTCAATTTCGTTATTTGGTTATTAATTATTTAGTTATTTAGTTTCAAGATAATTTTTTTTTTCATCTCCCACATGTTTACATATTTAGTAAACAAAATATTCCCTATTAATCACCTTTTTTAGGAAAACTACATTTATTTCCTTTGAATTAGAACTCTACTTCATATATTTGTAATTAAAGGAATAAACAGCTTATAGCCAAAGATTTGCTTAATTAGAAAAAAAAAAAAAAAACAGAAGTTCCACTTGGAATTAACTTCCAGTAAAACCCGAGTATAAATCACAACTTTTTTTTCCGGTTACGGGCCGGAAATGAGTTCTGTTTCCATAATCGTACATTCTGGGAAAAAATGTGTTTAAAATGGATCACATTTTGGGGGAAATACAGGTATTTCTCTTGATTATTGGGAGAGCTGGGTTGTAGGTTGGCCAGGGCACCCGTTGAGATACTGCCACTAGTGAGTTACGGGGTCTTTTGACTGGCCAGACAGTACCACATTGGATCCTTCTCTCTGGTTACGGTTCACTTTCCCTTTGCCTACACATGCACCGAAGAGTCTGGCCTATTCTTTACAGATTCTCCTCTGTCCTCATACTCTTGACAACACTGAGATTACTAAACAATTCGTTTTCACCCAAGGGGTTAATTACTGCACTGTAATAGTTCAGTGGCTACTTTCTTCTTGGTAAGGGTAGAAGAGACTCTATAGCTATGGTAAGCAGCTCTTCTAGGAGAAGGACACTTCAAAATCAAACCGTTATTCTCTAGTCTTGGGTATTGCCAAAACCTCTGTACCATGATCTTCCACTATCT